>NC_134085.1:29066023-29369053 GCF_000715075.1 Nicotiana tabacum
CTTTAAATCCGGTCCAAAACCCGTGTCCCCAACCTGATCCGTCTCACCTGAAACCAAACGACGTCGTTTCCTTGGCCCTTGATCTGAGCCGTAGATCCCTGTAAATCCAACGGCTCAAAACTGACCCTTTCCCCCATATAAATCTATCCGAAATAGACCACCCCTCGCAAAAACCCCCCGTCTCGTCTCTCATCTCCCTCAAACCTCAGAGACCCCAACCAAGTGCCACTTCGAACCACCGTCCGCCGCCCGCCGAAAATCGCCCATGGCGGCGGCCGGCGTCCAATCACTACCAAATTAACACCACAAATTCCTATCCTCCTCCTCTTCCCAAATCTCCAAATATCCTCCCTCGAATCCTACTGGAACTTGTCCAATCTTCAATCAAAAGTCAGACCAAAAACCTAACTTTTCTCATACCACTCCAAATTGACACCACAAGACCACCATGACCCCCTTGTATCAAATTCCCACTCTGTTTCCCTCGAATCTTGCTAGAGCGTCTCGAATCTTAAATCTAAGGTTCGAGCCCCAGAAGTCAAAGCCAAATATGCACATGCAAGGGTGTTTCTCTAGTTTTCATGAGTGTTCAGGGCCGATTTTACCATGAAATAACGTTATTCGACGAAGAACAAGCAGCTGACATTATTCGGGGGTTTAAATCGAAATATCAGTCCCGAGTTTGAGCTTTGGTCGATGAGTTTTTCCTTCATTATTCATTTCTGGCATTATTTTAGTTCTGTTCCTCTTCATCTCTCCTTCTTCTTCTTTGGTCAATTCAACTGAAACTCGATCAAAACTTTCTGGGCGAGAATAAATAATGTTCTTTTTTTCTCCTTTTAGTTTTATTTTTCAAAATCTTGTCCCCTGATTTTTCTTGGTATGTTTAGTCTTTCTTGGTAACAGTATGACTGAAGTTCTGATATCGTCTCCGGTTTAGTCGCTTAGTTAATTTAATTAGGTTTATTTCGATAACTTAGTCAATTTCCTGCTTACTTGTGTTCAATTAGTGTAAGTTTGGTTTCAAAATCATTTAAGTGTCTGCCCTCAGTTTGTTGACTGATTTTATTTGGCTCATTTTGCTGCTTGGGCTTTGAAGCCAAATCCGAATTCCCCCCAAGGGGTTGATTTAGGACATTGGGTCAGCATTGAGCCCACGTTTGGCTTAACTACTGGGTCAATTCAACCCATGACCCTTATCTGTCTAATTTCAGGGGTAATAACATGGTGCTTAAGGGGGTAAAATAGGAATTGTGGGTGGGGAATCTCATGGTAAATGAACTAGGAATCTTCCTAGAAGTTGGGGTGGGGGTTGTTGTGTTAGTTACTAAATACATTAAGGGTAGTTCAGAAAAAAAGAAAAACTAGCCAAGGACTAAGTAGCAAAAACCAAAATTCACAAAGGGCCTAAGTGCAAAAACTATTTCCTTAAGGATGCCCTACTTGCCTTGCATATAAAGGCATCTTTTCTTGCCTTTCAAGGCAGAGTTTTAAGAGCTAAAATACAGAAAAACAAAAACAGATGGCTCAAAAAGAAGAACATTGAATTCTCTGCTTTTCTTATTACAACTGATCCAAAATTGAGTCCTGATTTCTATTTTTCTCAGCTCCTCTTGTTTATCTATAATTTTTGAAAAATCACAAGCACTTATCTGGGTTGAAGATGGTCTGATTTTGGGTTTTAAAGCTGGTTTTGAATTGCTGCGAGGTTACTGTTCCATTGTTACTATTGGGCACTATCTTGCTAATTTTCTACTGCTTCCTCACTTCTTTTTCCTTTCAATTTCCATGTATATATCTCTGATTCTAGCTATGTAATATGGTTGATATGATCTTGAAGAAATGAAGGCCTTCCTTTTCTTACTAGCTGTCTTTTTTCTTTATTTTTGTTCCACTTGATTTATTTGGTTTAATTTCCTTGGTTTAGTATGTTTAAAGTAGAGTTATACTTTGAATTTTGAAGTTTACACTAAAAACTGTAATTGAACCTTGTTTGGTATTTATTAGCTTTCAGTTTGTTTTGGAGTCATGTTTCATGAGTTGGATTGGAGGCAGGTTGTTCAGCTTTTCTCTAGTTTTGGCTATACATTTCGGATTTACATTACTTGGTAACAATTTTATGTAGAATCAAATATCATGACAGGTATAGGATGTGTATTCTGTTGTGGTGTGTATTGTCTTGCTCAGAATTGGTTGTACTTTGAAATATGGTCGTAAACTCATGTTGAGAATTGTTGATTTGCCTTTTAGTTTTGTTTAAATTGAGGCATCAATAAATTTAATTTTGATATCTTGTGAAATGAGACTTTAAATCTTGTAATTTGAGGCCCGGTTTATTGCTATGAAGAAAGGGTTAGACATATATTGTTTGCTTCTGAGGAGACTCGATATTGAGTCTTAAACCTCCAGCAATTGACCTTGAAATCTGGGTTGGGCCTGTTTGGGTCCAATGCAAACTTGGGTCCAAAGTGCAAACCTGATTAGAAATGTAGTTTTAGTTGCTCTATGTTTAAATGATCAAAGAAGCAAAAATGTCACTTTAATCATGTGCTCAATATAGTTTTAGCTGATTGGTATTCAACTAATTGTGTACAATTCTAAGTTCTTGTGTGTGATTTGGCGTTGAATCTTGCAATTGGGCCTTTAGCATTGGTCCAATGTCCTTTGATGCACTACAAATTTCGTTCAAGCCTAGACCTTTGTTTCCAATGTGTAAAAATGACAGAATGTGTTTTGGGCCTGCTTTTGATTGGGCTTTATGTTAACCAAACGTTGTTCCATTTTATTGATTCTTAAGGATTAAGTTATTTGTTTGCCTAGATGGAATTCAAATAACTTTAGACCTTTAGTTAATTAACTAGACCCTTTAAAATGGGTTGGGGCACACCATATTAGCCGAAAATGCATAATTTATGGCCCTCAATATTTTGATCAATCTTAGACAAATAGATTGAGGTGCGCCACGCTGAACAAAAATGATAATTGTGTGTCCCTCGCTTAATTATTTCTTTTAAAATTCTTAGAATTCGAGGCGTGCCATTTAGCAAATTTTCATGGCCCTCGCGAAGTTGCAAACTCGTATTTGTTTTAGGTGCGTCACCTTATAATATTACCTTCCTAAACTCGGGTGTGCATTTCATGTGAACCAAATCAAAATCTTAAAACGTTGAATAAAATATGTTTAGGATTGCGGGTGCATTTCATGTGGCACGATCCAAAGACGTGTTTTAAACGACGTTCAATCTTCTTTTAAAATTGATTAAAAGCGGTTAAAAGTTAAAATGCACATAGGCTCAAAAGTGTTTTAAAATCAGATAATTAAGCCGAATATAACAGTTGAGCGACCGTGTTAGAACCACGGAACTCGGGAATGCCTAACACCTTCTCCCGAGTTAATAGAATTCGTTACTCGAATTTCTATGTTCGCGGACTGTAATACAGAGTCAATCTTTTCCTCGATTCGTGATTTCAACCAGTGACTTGGGACACCATAAAATTATCCCAAGTGGCGACTCTGAATCTTTTAAATAATAAATCCCGTTTCGATCATCCTTTAATTGGAAAAACTCTCTTATGCCCTTCTGGGGTGTAGGAAAAAGGAGGTGTCACAGCTCTGGTAACTCTGCTGGGGATCGAACCCAGAATCTCTGGTTCAGGGTTCAAGAATTCGAGCTTAGAATAATTGTTATAGTTGGCTTTATCCATTATCTGATTTTGTTACATGACTTAGGCCTAATGTGCTAATTGATTGCTTTTACTGCTTTAATATTATGTGAACTATATATAAACTGTTGTGAAATCCTCCTACCTCTGTGTCTTCTAAATCATGAAGAAGTGTGAACTTCGTGTGACTTCTTTTCTGTTAAAGTCATATCCCAAATTTAGAACGAGGTTCGGACAAGTTGCAAAGCCGGTGAAGCTTCTGTATTCCCGGTACGCTGCCTCCCCTCGGCTCGAGCTGTCCGCTTGGGTATGCCAGGTATAGAACAATAAACCCAGGTTTTGAACCTAGTATAATAAGACCTTATGCCGGATCCCTAGTAGGAACGTTTGCTTGTATCATGTGCATTTAACTTTGGAGACTCAACACAGGGGTTGGGTCTGTCTAGGAAAGGTGTACCAAAAATGAAAAAGACCATACTGATGCATCTTATTTGCTACTTGTGCATTTATTTGCTTCAGACTTGCATGCTGACCGGCTTATGAATATTGGAAAAAGTCGAGAATAAAAGAAATAACAGTGTGGAGGGTTCAAAGAGTTAATCACCTGTTTTGAGAAAAAGTAATGTCCAAATAGTGCTGAAACTCTGCCGAATTTTTGAGAAAAAACGAAATGAAAAATGAAGAAAAAAAAATGAGTTTTGTTTTCAAAAATAGTTTGTTTTATTTTCCCGAACTACACTAGTTTGATTCTCACAGGGTGTGAGATACGTAGGCAACCCCCATCGGGTTTACCTTCCTTTTTGCAAAAGTATCCCAAAAGAACAAAAATTTTACTTTAATTTGAAAATAATTAGGGTGATGTCATTCTTGTCAAAAATAGCCGAATGTCCCTAAAAGAGCACCGAAAGATTGTTTTTGCAAGAACAACCACCTTTAGTCACTTTTAAAGGTTTTGGTTGGTTAGCCGACACAGCCTTAAAATCTTCGTTTTCGAAGTGCTGAAAGGCCGTATTGGCAAGGCCGGATATTTTGTGAAAATTTTGAAAAATGGTTATTTCTCTTGAGTCAAAATGAGTCATAGTTTTCTCTTAATTAAAATCACCTAAATAAATGTGCAAGATGAGTACAATTCAAAATGAACCTTTCTCAGTCAGTGAAGAGATCCCTTTGGAGCTACATATGTGGTGGCATGATTTGGGGGAAGATAGAAGAAAGGTTGTGACAAAAGCATTGGGTTGTCTTATCGGGCTCTTGAAGGTTAAGCCAAGAAAAGACGTGATTGAGGCCTTGATACCATTCTTGGACCCAGCACATAATGTATTTCACTTTGCTGATTTCGAGTTAACTCCTACACTGGAAGAGGTAGCAGGCTATGCCAGTTTCGAAGGGAATCTTAGAAGTCAATACCCGATGGCACCGAGAACAATAACCCCTCATAAATTTTTGGACTTGTTAAGCATCAGTCGTGACATCCGAGACGGAAATTTGGCCAAAGGATTATATACCTTCTACTTTTGTATCGACGTTACGGGAAACCCCGTGGCTTCAAAACGCCAGATACCGGTCTTACTCACACGGGAAACCAAGACAAGTTGGAAGGTCGGAGAGGATTAGCTTTCATAGTGGTGTTCCTAGGTATTTTGGTTTGCCCTAGAAAAGACGGGAACATAGAGTTGGGACTTGTAGGGATAGTTGACTTTATGATAAAAAAGGCAAATGGGACTATAGTGCCGCTGATCTAGGCAGAAATTTACCGAGCTCTGACTCATTGTCGAGAAGGAGGGAAGTTCTTTGAAGGGTGCAATATGCTATTGCAACTATGGATGGAGGAATACCTTTGCCACCGTCCCGGATACTTGAATTGTGGTATGACTGGCCTTGAATGCATCGAAAAACATGAAAAGCGGGTAGAGGGTTATGAGTTCCCGGATGGTACAGAAGCATGGCATGCTCATTTGAGATCTCTGACTGCAAACAAGATCGAATGGATGATCGGGTGACACTCGATCAGTGAAGTAATCTATATGTCGGCTGAGGCGTGTTTTTTGCTGTTGATGGATCTTCAGAGTATCCAGCCTTACGCTCCGCACAAAGCCCTACGTCAGTTAGGCCGATACCATACCATCCCATACGATGACGATTTGAGTCAGTAGGTCATTGAGTTAGAGCCAAAAGCTGCCTTCCCAGAAGAAAAAAGTGCGTCGGATTTGGCATCAATGCAGATTCTTAGGGCCTATTACTCAAGTACGAGATCTATCCAGAGGCAAGGTAGAGCCTAGTTATACTGTTTGGTATGGTAAAAGATCCCGAGTTCAACATGAGTCTGAAAGGCCCGCAAAGAGACCCCATGTCCAATAGTTCACCGACGGAGCACAAGTGCAATGGGACTGGTTGACCAAAGAAAATGAGTACAGGGATACCATAAGCAAATTGGAAAAACAAGTCAGGGACCTTCAGTTTGAAAATAGCTTGCAAGTCGCGGCAGACGAAGGAGAAAATAAAAAGCTAGCTAAAGAAAATGAGACCCTTCGAGCTCAAATTCAGAAAATGAAAACAACGGTAGAAAACCCCGCTCAAAGTGCCAAAGATGAAAACTCATAAATAACCTGAGGCAGAAAGTGAGTGACTATAGTTTTGAATTGAACAAAGTAGAAAGTGAACTAGCCAGGGTTCGAAAGCAATTGGCTAAAAACACAGATGAACGAGCACATCTGGTTAAGCAGTTGAAAGAAAAGTACGACAATGAGGTCGCGGGATTAAAGAAAAGAGTCATCGCCACGGAAAACAAAATGATCAAACAGGCAAAAGACTTCAAGGTTGAAAGGGAACATTGTTATACAGGATTTGCAGAATTAGAAATAGATTTGCAACAACTTCAGGAGCAGAATCATGTGGCCAAGAAAACTTTGGAAGCCAGGGCCCAGCAGATCGGGCGTTTGTTACAAGAAAAAGGGGTCATGAGAGAGAGAATTAGAAACATCGCCGATTACATTGTTGTGAAGTACCAAGCCTGTGAGGATATGACTCGCACCACCTTCTTCGCGGAAGTGATGACATTTGTTAAACAGATAATGAGTGACTTGGACCGACTTCAAAGGGATCTTGCATATAGGCCCGCGACGAAACCGAATGATGTCCCGCGGGCACCAGGAGCATTAATGTATTCATGATTTTTCATTTGAGTCTGTATTTTCTTTTCCGTTAGAGTCTGTTAGTTGTTTTGAGTCTGTAGTTTTCTTTATGCTGGAGTCTATCAATTATTTTCGAGTCTATATTTTCTTTTATCAGAATATGATAGTTATTTTTAGAGTTTGTGTTTCATCAGCGTCTGTTAATTTCCTCTAGAGTCTGTTAGTTTTGAGTTTTTGTAATCAAAGCATTTGCTTTTTATGAAAATTGAAAATCCCAAAATGTTTTATTATTTACTTTCGCACTTATCCCCCAGAACTACGCTCGGTCTGATTCATGCGGGGTCATGATACGTAGGCAATATCCATAGGATTTGACCACAACCAAAAGAAAAAAAAATAAAATGAAAAAGAGAGAGGAAAAACAAGAGAGAAAAAGAAAAGAAAAGAAAAGAGAGAAGAATAAGAAAATAAGAGAAAGAAGCAAAACAAGAGGGAAACGAGAGGATAAAAACAAAGAGAAAGCAAGGGCAAGAGTGAAAACACGAAAAGAAAAAAAAAAGAAAAAGAAAAGCCGGGATGATGCAAGCATCCGATCAAATGCATAATAGAAACGGTTAACTGCTTAGGTGCATTCATTCCCCAAATGTGCGGTTACCAATTTGTTAAAGCCCTAATCGCTAACAAGGTTGTTGTTGATATATTGAGTCCATGTAAGTGGTTAGTTGATTGGCATTCTAGCAACTCACTCCTACAACACCCGATCAAAAGACAAGCTGAACATGGCCAACCATGAACCGGAGACAAGTATTGTTGATCCGCCAAAAGAGGCGGAAGAATTGGATGTTAATGCGATGAAGGAAGAAATGTATAAGTTAAAGAAGCAAATGGCTGAAATGTACCAGGCCTGGGCAAAGGGTCATCCACCACCGGTTTATCCCGCTAACCCTGCGTATTTCCCACTATCGGCCCAACCTCAGGAGCCTCCCACTGTTAACTCATCTCCAGCCTTTCCCCTCTACCAACAATGCTATGGCACCACTTCCCACACTTCTCAAGCTCCACCACCCAAACAAGTCCCATACCCTCATCCACCAGTCACTCCCGTTTTTGTGGCACCTCCACCTGCTCTATTACACCGATCTTCCAGTGAGCCTCTGTTTCAAACTCACGACAACCAATATTATTCCCTTGAACCCACATTCAAATTTCCAGAACCATATTCTTACACCCCTCATCTTGATCTCCTGACAGAGACCGAGAAGCCACCTAAAATTCCCGAGCATGAGAAGATGATCAGAAAGGTCAAAAGCTTAGAACAATCGTTCAGAGATATGATTGGGCTAGGAGGTCAAGTACGTATGACCTATAAGGATTTATGTCTGTTCCTAGATGTTCAGTCACCAGCAGGGTTCAAGGTGCCCAAGTTTGATCTGTGTGATGGGCATGGTGACTCAATAGCACACATAAGAGGATTTTGTAGCAAGATGAGAGGGGCAAGTGGAATAGATGAATTACTGATGGCATATTTCAGCCAAAGTCTGAGTGGATCGGCATTAGAATGGTATACCATACAAGATCACATTAGGTGGTACACATGGGACAATTTGGCCCAAGCCTTCGCCTGCCATTTTCAGTACAATCTTGAAATTATCCCACACCGTCTGTCATTGACAAAGATTGAGAAAACGCCCGGTGAGTGTTTCAGGGAATATGAATTCTGTTGGAGGGAGAAAGCAGCGAGGGTTGACCCTCCGATGAAAGAAAGTGAGATGGTTGATTATTTCTTACAGGCTTTGGAGCCCACTTATTTTTTTCATTTGGTGTCAGCAGTGGGCAAGTCCTTTAATGTGGTTGTAAAAATGGGAGGCATGGTAGAAGAGGGACTCAAGTATAATAAAATCATGAGCTACTCAGCAATTAAAGCAACCACTCAGGCCATCCAAAACGGTACTGGGGGTGTACTGGGGAAGAAGAAGAAAGAGGATGTTGCGATAATTGAGTCGGGAGCTTGGGTCGGATCCAGGAACCTTCTACGTTACTACAACCCACCTCGACCCTATCACCAAACTTACCCCCACACTCCATATTGACCACCTCAACACTACTACCCACCACCAGATCCCCATTTTTCCGTCCATCACGCACAAACCTATACCCAACCTCCTGCTCACGCACAATGGCGTGCGCCAACTCCACAAAATTCATACCCAGCTCCACAAAATACCTATCCACTCCAGGAGCCTATAGAAATCCACTTAGAACAGGCTTTCGGCCAAATCAAGCCTTCAAGAATGAGAGGTTGCAAAAGCAGAAGACTTTCACTCCATTGGGAGAATCATATACCAATCTATTCCAAAAATTGAGACAGTTGGGTATGTTGAATCCGATCGAGGCTAAACTGCCAAATCCCCCTTCCAAAAATCTTGACCGTTTGGTGAGTTGTGAGTATTGTTCCGGGGCCCCGGGTCATGACACAAAGAAATTCTAGAAATTGAAAACAGTTATTCAAGAGCTCATTGATATTAATCGGATTGAGGTCCAAGCTCCAGAGGCACCCAATATCAACCAGAACCCGTTTTCGGCCCATTATGAGACAAATATGATTGAGATAGTGCATAAGGGAGGGGAGCCTAAGAAGCCTTCACAAACTGTCATGATGATTCGGTCCAGTGAAGCCAAGCCATTTGAAAAGTCAACAAGTTAGAAGTCTGTGATCAAGTTGAACGGGGCAAATAATGAACCATCTGTCGGGAAGGGGTCCTCAAGTGACTTTACAGGGAAACATGAAAGAGCGAAAGTGGTTGTGCCAGGAGTGACAAACAAGCCTGTAGTATTTGTGAAGGGTGCCCGCACAGATCTTGTCATTATCAAACCGGTAACTCAATTACTGATAGTCAATAGCAAGACAGTCCTATGGAATTATGAACTAGTGACAATGACTTACAAGGGGAAAGAGGTTACAGAAGAAGTGTGTGAGACCCATGATTTGGCTCGATCGGGGAGATGCTTTTCCCCCGAAGAGTTGAGAAAAGCTAAGACCTCCAAATATAACCTAGTGTTGATGAAGAAAGTTGTGACCGAGGAAGAAGCAGAGGAATTTCCGAGAAAGAAGAAAGTGCAGGACTATTCCTTTGTGGAGCAGTTAAGGAAGACACCGGCTCAGATCTCGCTATTGTCATTGTTGATCCATTCAGACGAGCACCGTCGGGTTTTGATGAAGATCTTGAATGAAGCCCACGTTCCTGACAAAATCTCAGTAAACCACTTGGAAAGATAGATAACAAGATATTTGAGGTGAACAGGGTTACTTTCTCCGACGATGAGTTGCCCGTGGAGGGCACTGAGCATAATAGGGCCCTGTATTTGACGGTGAAATGCAAAGATTATGTGGTCACCCGAGTCCTAGTCGATAATGAGTCTAGTGTGAATATTTGTCCTCTCTCCACGTTGAACAAGCTGAAAGTGGACGATGATAGAATTCACAAGAATAATATTTGTGTTCGGGGGTTCGAAGGTGGGGGCAAAGATTCAGTGGGTGATATAATACTAGAGCTAACCATAGGGCCCGTTGAGTTCACTATGTAATTTCAAGTGTTGGATGTGGCATTCTCTTATAACCTTTTGCTGGGGAGCACCTGGATTCATGTTGCTAAAGCGGTCCCGTCTACTCTGCATCAAATAGTCATGTTTGAATAGGATAGATAGGAAATTGTTATGCACGGCGAAGATAATTTGTGTGTTCCCAATGATGCCATTATTCCGTTCATAGAGTTTTGAAGACGACAAGGGGCCATGGGTTTATCAGGTTTTTGACACAGTATCGGTACAGAGAATTCTAGAAGGGAAGTGCGTTCCAACTCTGAGGGTAGATGCTGCATCAGTCATGGTAGCCATTGAAATGTTAAAAAATGGTTTTGTACAGGGCAATGGTTTGGGTGCATCTCTACAAGGTATCGTACAACCGATTTTTCTTCCTAAAAACTTGGATATATTTGGTCTGGGGTTCAAGCCTACAATCGCAGACGTGAGAAGGGCCAGAAAAATGAAACATAGAGCATGGGCCCTTCCTAAGCCAGTCCCGCGTCTTTCCAGATCATTTGTCAGGACTGGTACCAGAAAGCGCCAAGTAACGACAGTTCCCAGTTCGGTGGTTGATATGGATGGAGATTTGATGGAAAAGTTCAAGAGGATATTTGACGAAGTGAACATGATGGAAGATGGAGAGGGTTCTAGCGAGGCGGATGTGCAATTTGTTTGGCTCAGTGCAAAGATTAACAATTGCGAAGCTACTCCTCTCCCTACCAGGAAGGAGTTTTGGTAGTTTGCTTTGATTTTCTTTCAGTTTATCTAGATTATTCCAGGGTTGTAATTCAGATTCTATGTTCCGTCCATTTGGATGTATAAACCTTATTATCTTTAATTTCAATGAAATGCAATTTCCCTTTTTTCTTCCTTTCTGATAGTTTTATTTTTGTTTTTCTTTTCTTCCTTGTACAGTTCTTTTTATGTTGGCTTCAATGATATGAAATGCATGAGGAATCTTCGGCCCAGTCTTAAAAACCAATCTAATTCTGAGATAGTAATTCAAGAAATAGAATGTGATATTGAATCGGAATATGACGAGGATGAAGCCTTTGAAGAGATTAGTAAATAATTAAGCCATTTTTAAGAAAAACCAAGCCTAACCTGAGTGATACAGAAGCAATCAATTTAGGGGACCAAGATAATGTCCGAGAAACTAATGTAAGCGTCCATCTTGAACCACAACTCAGAGAAGAGATAATTAAAGCACTGTTCGAGTATAAAGATGTTTTTGCATGGTCCTATGACGACATGCCGGGTCTAAGCACTGTCTTGGTGGTTTACAAATTGCCCACTGACCCGGCATTTCCCCCTGTCAAGCAGAAGCTGAGAAAATTTAAAACTGATATGAGTGTGAAGATTAAGGAAGAGGTCACCAAACAGTTTGAGGCCAAGGTTATTCAGGTCACCCGGTATCCCACCTAGTTAACCAATGTTGTACCTGTGCCGAAGAAGGATGGCAAGACCAAGGTGTGTGTTGATTATCGAGATCTCAAGAAGGCAAGTCCCAAGGATAACTTTTCATTTTCGAACATTCATATATTAATCGATAATTGTGCCAAACACGAGATTGGTTATTTTGGGGATTGTTATGCGGGCTACCATCAGATCTTAATGGATGAGGAGGACGCAGAAAAGACGACATTCATCATGCCATGGGGAACGTACTGTTATTGGGTCATGCCGTTCGGTCTGAAAAAAGTTGGGGCAACCTACATGAGGGCAATGGCGACTATATTCTATGACATAATACACAGGGATATCAAGGTTTATGTGGATGATGTGATTGTAAAGTCTAGAAAGTAGTCTGACCATGTCAGAGATATGAGAAAGTTCTTCCAAAGGCTTCGCAGGTACAATCTCAAACTCAATCCTGCAAAATGCGCGTTCGGTGTCCCGTCTGGAAAATTGTTGTGATTCATAGTCAGCCGCCGAGGTATTGAATTAGACCCGTCAAAGATCAAAGCTATCCAGAAGTTTCCACCCCCAAAGAACAAGACTAAGGTGATGAGTCTATTGGGGAGATTGAATTACATCAGCAGGTTTATTTCTCAGCTCACGACAACTTGTGAGCCCATCTTCAAACTGTTAAAGAAAGATGCTGCAGTTAAGTGGACAGATGAATGTTAGGAAGAATTTGATAAGATAAAGGGGTACTTGTCAAACCCACCTGTGTAGGTCCCGCCAGAACCAGGGAGACCTTTGATTCTGTATTTGATGGTCTTGGACAATTCATTTGGATGTGTGTTGGGACAGCATGACATCACTGGCAGGAAGGAGCAGGCCATCTATTATCTTAGCAAGAAATTCACATCTTATGAGGTTAAGCACACTCATCTTGAGAGGACGTGTTGTGCCCTAACTTGGGTAGCCAGAAATTGAAACATTATTTGTCATCTTATACTACTTACCTCATCTCTCGCTTGGACCCATTGAAGTATATCTTCCAGAAGCCTATGCCCATGGGAAGGCTCGCAAATTGGCAGATCTTACTCATAGAATTTGACATTGTCTACGTGACTCGGACTACGATAAAAGCACAAGCATTGGCCGACCATTTGGCTGAGAATCCTATGGATGAAGAATACGAACCTTTGAAGACCTATTTCTCTGATGATGAGGTAATGCACATTGATGAGTTGTAACAGGTTGAAAGGCCAGGATGGAAACTTTTCTTTGATGGGGCTGCTAACATGAAAGACATTGGGATAGGAGCGGTACTTGTTTTTGAAACAGGGCATCATTACCCTGTTTCGGCTCAGCTTCGGTTCTATTGTACTAACAACATGGCTGAGTACGAGGCATGCATTTTGGGTTTGAGGATGGCTGTGGATATGAGTGTCAAAGAAGTCTTGGTCTTGGGTGACTCGGACATTCTGGTGTACCAAATTCAGGGAAAGTGGGAAACACAGGATTTAAAACTCATACCGTATCGACAATGTTTACATGATCTTTGTCAGTGATTCCAATCAATAGAGTTCGGGCATATTCCGAGGATTCATAATGAGGTCGCTGATGCCTTGGCTACTCTAGCGTCAATGTTACATCATCCAGATAAGGCTTCTGTATACCCTTTGTATATCCAGGTCCACGACCAACATGCTTATTGTAACGTGGTAGAAGAAGAGCTCGATGGGGAGCCTTGGTTTCACAATATTAGGGAGTACATCAGGATGGGGGTGTATCCAGTACAAGCCACAAGTGATCAAAAGAGAACAATTAGGCGGTTGGAAAGCGGGTTTTTCTTCAGCGTAGGAGTTCTGTACAAAAGGACTCCAGACCTTGGGCTGCTGAGATGCATAGATGCTAGGCAGGCTACGACTATTATGATCGAAGTACATTCTGGAGTCTGTGGACCACACATGAGCCGGTACGTGTTGGAAAAGAAGATTCTCCGAGCAGGTTATTATTGGCTCACTATGGAGCGAGATTGTATCAATTTCGTGTGTAAATGTCATCAGTGCCAAGTGCATGGAGATTTAATTCATTCTCCACCATCTGAATTACACACGATGTCTGCACTGTGGCCTTTTGTCGCATGGGGCATGGATGTCATTGGGCCAATTGAGCCATCAGCATCAAACGGGAACAGGTTCATTCTGGTGGCCATAGACTATTTCACCAAGTGGGTAGAAGCTAAAACATTCAAGTTGGTAACCAAGAAGGCGGTGGTTGATTTTGTACACTCAAATATCATTTACCGATTTGGGATACCAAAGGTGATCATTACAGACAATGGGGCTAATATCAATAGTCATCTGATGAAAGAGGTGTGTCAACAGTTTAAGATTACACATCGCAATTCACCCCTTATCGCCCTAAGGCAAATGGAGCAGTTGAGGCAGCCAACAAGAACATAATGAAGATACTTCGGAAAATGGTGGAAGGGTACAGGCAATGGCATGAGAAGCTGCCATTTGCATTGTTAGGTTATCGCACTACTGTCCGTACTTCAATAGGGGCGACTCCTTATTTGTTGATGAATGGCACCGAAGCAGTGATACACGCGGAAGTGGAAATTCTATCCCTTCGAATTGTCACGGAGGCTGAGATCGATGATGATGAGTGGGTAAAAACCCGCTTGGAACAATTGAGTTTGATCGACGAGAAGAAATTGGCAGCAGTGTGTCATGGCCAATTGTATCAACAAAGAATGGCAAGAGCATACAATAAGAAGGTGCGTCCACGGAAGTTCGAAGTGGGTCAGTTAGTATTGAAACTCATTCTTCCTCATCAGGTTGAAGCCAAAGGCAAGTTCGCCCCGAACTGGCAGGGGCCATACATCATAACTAGAGTGTTGTCACATGGCGCTTTATTTAACAGAGATAGAAGGAAAGTGTGTAGAAATAGCCATCAACTCCGATGCGGTCAAGAGATACTATGTATGATTATCTTTGGTTAATTTATATTTGTTTGTACTAGGAATATTCGTGAAGATTTGGAATGACGAAGGCATTTTGTTCTGCTATCTAAACACTCTATCCTTTGTTATCCCTTTGAGCCTTATTTATTTTCTTTCATACCTCTCTTTCGAAATCAGTAGCGTGTATCAGAAATACAAGCATGAAAGATAAGTAAAAAAAAAGAGAAAAATATGTTTTTATCTAAAAAAAGAAGAAGAAAGAAGAAAAGCAACAAAAGAGAAAAAAAAAAGCAAAATGAGAAAAGAAAAGAAAGAGAAAAGAGATAATCACAACAACAAAGTAATTTCTATGACATGAACTACGTTCGACCTGATTCCTGTCAAGGATATGTAGGCAGCCTCACGGTTCGGTCCCATCAAAATAAAAATCCAAAAGTCCCCAAATAGGAAACTAGGGCAGAAGTTATGGTTGTTGTAAGAAATCTGATTCCGAAAGTTGTAATTTTTTAACCCATTCGAATTGTTTTGAGCCTTCTATACCCTTTCTTTCTAATCCCGTTCAAAAGCCCACATTACGATCCAAAGAAAGACCTTCTGATCAGTCTTCGAGAAATGGCAAGTCGAGCAGGTAGAGGTGATTCATATCAGGGGCAACACTCTGGTCCAAACAGGGAAAAGAAATCAAAAATGAGAGAGTCTTATTGGTAAAAACCCTCATGGGCACCATAAGGCGACGAAAGCTGAGAGAGACAAAAAATGAGAGAGTCCTATTGGTGAAAACCCTCATGGGCACCGTAAGGCGACGGGAGCAGAGACAAAATAAAAATGAGAGAGTCTTATTGTTGAAAACCCTCACGGGAACCTTGAGGCGAAAGTGAGTTAACAGATGAACGAATGAGGGAGGTATGCTGGTGAAAATCTTTCAAGGCACCGCAGGATGAACAAGGTCAGGATTTGGGTCAAGAAATCAGGTTATGGAAATTTTGGGGCAACAAAGTATGGCAACTGAAAGTTGATTGGTTTGACAGATTGGGCCGATTAATCTGAAATGCATGTCATGATCATTGGTGCCAGCTGGTCCACTCAGATAAGTCTCTTTTCCTTTTTCTCTTCAGGTAGTCTTCCAGTTTTGGATTTTCTTATCCTTATCTCTGAAAGTCATTGCATTTCATTTCTTTTGGTTTTATTTATCTAAGATGTTCCCGATGTCAGTTCTGTTTAAGCAAATAAGAAGGAATTTCAAAGCTCACTACCAACTTCAAGATTGCAAAGCACAGTATGGCCAGAGCATACCAAAGATAGCATGATGTAAAGTGGGATAAAGTGACATCAAAAGTTCCATCGGCAAAATGATTTAGTAATTTCATAGGAGATGCAGGGGTTCAGTTAAAGGGGTTAGAGGTGTGAAACAACGGTTCGAGTATAGAACACTCGGGCCATCCAAAGTCATGGGGGTTTGGAAAGTCAGTCGAAAAGTCAAGCGGTTCAGGGCCAATTCGGGGAAGCTAGTCAAAATAAAACAATGCAGCGAAGAGACCTTCAGCAAGAATGCCATCAACTAACCACCATATTTTAAATTGACAAATTATTTCATTGATAAAAACAGGGGCAGGAAATTCCGGTTGTTTCGGAGAAACCCTCCGTGGAGAAAGGCAGTGACCAAACAGGTTTGATTTTTGATTTTCAGGACCCTCCTAGAAAATGGGACCTAGCGTAAAGTTCAGAAATAACATAATCTAGCATAAATATATCCCAAAGGAATATAAGCAGGTTTAGAAGTTTGCATATTCGAGATAAGATTCAATTAGGAGTTCCAGGACCCTCATGAATAATGGGACTTAGCTTTAAGATTCCAATTAGATAACAACATTTAGCGTAAATTCTGTTGTAGGTTAGTATAATTCAGCCGTAAAAGTTGTCACTCTTAAGATAAAACTTGATGTTTGATTTTCAGGACCCCCCTGGATAATGGGAAGTAGTTTTAATACCTTCTTAGATAACAAGATTTAGCAGGAGTCACACCTTTAGAGGATACAATTTAGATTTTTAAAGCCATCATTTAGCTAGGAGTTTTCAGGCCCCTCCTGGATAATGGGACCTAGCTTTCAAATTCTTAGTAATACTTGATAACATGATGTAGTTTTACACTCACATCTGTGCCCAGCCACCAAACTGGGGCAGAAAATTTTCTTGTTTTTCTATTTCGTTGAAGTCAGGAGCCCACCTTGAGAGCAGGGAATACATTTCAAGTTCAGCAATTAGGAGCCCGCCTGGAGAGCAGTGAACAGATTTCAAGTCATGCAGTCAGGAGCCCGCCTGGAGAGCAGGGAATACATTTCAAGTCATGCAGTCAGGAGCCCGCTTGGAGAGCAGGAAATACATTCAAGTTTAGCAGTCAGGAGCCCGCCTGAAGAGCAGGGAATAAATTTCAAGTCAGCAGTCAGGAGCCCGCCTGGAAAGTAGGGAAAACATTTCAAGTCATGCAGTCAGGAGCCCGCCTGGAGAACAGGGAATACATTTCAAGTCAGCAGTCAGGAGCCCGCCTGAAGAGCAAGGAATAAATTTCAAGTCAGCATTCAGGAGCCCGCCTGGAGAATAATGGAGTACAATTCAAGTTTTAGCTGTCAAGTTCTTATTGATATTTGATAATATGATCCGTTTTGCACTTACATATGTGCCCAGCCACCAAACTGGGGCAAAAAAATTTCTTTGTTTTTTGTCTATTTTGTTTAAGTCAGGAGCCCTCCTGGAGAGCTTGGAATACATTTCAAGTTCAGCAATCAGGAGACCGCCTGGAGAGCAGGGAATACATTCAGGTTCAGCAGTCTAGCATCCACCTGGAAAAAAGAAAAAAAAATCTCAAAGTGTAGTTGGCAGTCAGGCATCCACCTGGAGAAATGGAAAACATCTCAGATTACAATTCAAGGTGGCAACAAAAGGATTCCATCAGGAGAATACAAGTCAACAAGGCAACAAGAACCGCAAGAGCAAGTTTGAATATAGATAGGATTTTGTAATGCATAGATCATAGTCTAGTCTAGCTTCTTTTTATTTTATCATGGTATAATAAGGGGATGCAGTAAGCAGTAGCAGCATCAGCAACAACAGTGAAACCACAGTTTCATGGTAGTCCCAGCTACCAAAACTTCCCGAACTACACTGACCTGATTCCTTTATAGCCAAGGATATGTAGGCAACCTCAGAAATAGGGCGCGGTCAAATCTTTCAAAAATGCTTCCCACGGAGTATTCAAACGGGCAAAAATCGCTCGTATCCGCTCACTTTATCTTTGCACGAAAACTCTTCGTGTTTCCGGGCAAAGAGGGACAGTTGTGAGCACGTGATTTTTGCCCTATATGAATTACTCCCATAAATTCAAAACAAAATAATTTCTTTTCATTATTTGCAATTTTTGTGGATTTTGTAGCATGTTCTGATAATTGTTTGCATATTGTCTGTGCATTTTTATTTTTGTTTAATTAATGAAAAATACAAAAATATATGTCATGTGTATTTAGGATTTAATTCTATATTTTAAGATTAATTATCAAATTAGTTGTTTACAAAAAGGGGAAAAATTACAAAAATAGTTTAATTTGTTACTTTTGATTTTAATTTTGAATTTTGAGTAGTTTTCTTTTAATTTGTTTTCTTTATTATTTGTGGTAATTATTATTCAGGTTTACTTATTGTTTTTGATAGGTTAATTAGGTTTTAAGAATTAATTTAAATTTAAATTTAACTTTAAAAAAGAAAAAAAAGAGGAAGAAAAGAATTTTTGGAAAAAATTGTTTTGAAATAGGAAATAAAAGAAGAAGAGAGTTAGTTTAGGCCAAAATTCGAAATTTTCCCAAAGCCCAAACCAATTTGCCTTTAAATCCGGTCCAAAACCCGTGTCCCCAACCCGGTCCATCTCACCTGAAACCAAACGACGCCGTTTCCTTGGCCCCTGATCTGAGCTGTTGATCCTTGTAAATCCAACGGCTCAGAACTGACCATTTCACCCA
Organism: Nicotiana tabacum; assembly: GCF_000715075.1. Classification (NCBI taxonomy): domain Eukaryota; kingdom Viridiplantae; phylum Streptophyta; class Magnoliopsida; order Solanales; family Solanaceae; genus Nicotiana; species Nicotiana tabacum. Next base: position 29,084,770 of record NC_134085.1, read on the forward strand.
TATAAATCTGTCCGAAATAGACCACCCCCCTCAAACCCCCATTGTCTCGTCTCTAATGTCCCTAAAACCCTCAGAGACCCCAACCAAACACCACCTCGAACCACCATCCGTCGCCCGCCGAAAATCGCCCACAGCGGTGGCCGACGTCCAATCACTACCAAATTAACAACACATATTCCTCTCCTCCTCCTCTTCCCAAATCTCCAAACCTCCTACCTCGAATCCTACTGGAACTCGTCGAATCTTCAATAAAAAGTCAGACCAAAAACCTAACTTCTCCAAAACCACTCCAAATTGACACCACAAGACCACCATGACCCCCTTGTATCAAATCCCCACTCTGTTTCCCTCGAATCTTGCTAGAGCGTCTCGAATCTTAAATCTAAGGTTCGAGCCCCAGAAGTCAAATTCAAATCTGCACATGCAAGGGTATTTCTCCAGTTTTCATGAGTGTTCAGGGCCGGTTTTACCATGAAATAATGTTATTCGACAAAGAACAAGCAGCTGACATTATTCGGGAGTTTAAATCGAAATATCAGTCCCGAGTTCGATCTTTGGTCGGTGAGTTTTTCCTTCATTATTCATTTCTAGCATTATTTCAGTTTCGTTCCTCTTCATCTCTCCTTCTTCTTCTTTGGTCAATTCAACTGCAACTCAACCAAAACTTTCTGGGCGAGAATAAATAATGTTCATTTTATCCCCTTTTAGTTTTATTTTTCAAAATCTTGTCCCCTGATTTTTCTTGGTATGTTTAGTCTTTCTTGGTAACAGCATGACTAAAGTTCTGATTTCGTCTCCCGTTTAGTCGCTTAGTTAATTTAATTAGGTTTATTTTGATAACTTAGTCAATTTCCTGCTTACTTGTGTTCAATTAGTGTAAGTTTGGTTTCAAAATCATTTAAGTGTCTGCCCTCAGTTTTTTAACTGATTTGATTTGGCTCATTTTGTTGCTTGGGCTTTAAAGCCAAATCAGAATTACCCCCAAGGGGTTGATTTGGGCCATTGGATCAACATTTAGCCCACGTTTGGCTTAACTACTGGGTCAATTCAACCATGACCCATATATGTCTGATTTCAGGGGTAATAACATGGTGCTTAATGGGGTAAAATAGAAATTGTGGGTGGGAAATTTCATGGTAAAAGAACTAGTAAGCTTCCTAGAAGTTGGGGTGGGGGTTGTTGTGTTAGTTACTAAATACATTATGGGTAGTTCAGAAAAAAAGAAAAACTAACCAAGGACTAAGTAGCAAAAACCAAAATTCACAAAGGGCCTAAGTGCAGAAACTATTTCCTTAAGGCTGCCCTACTTTCCTTGCAAATAAAGGCATCTTTTCTTGCCTTTCAAGGCAGAGTTTTAAGAGCTAAAATACAAAAAAAAAACGGCTGGCTCAAAAAGAAAAACATTGAATTCTCTGCTTTTCTTAGTAAAACTGATCCAAAATTGAGTCCTGATTTCTGTTTTTCCCAGCTCCTCTTGTTTATCTATAATTTCTGAAAAATCACAAGCACTTATCTGGGTTGAAGATGGTCTGATTTTGGCTTTTACAGCTGGTTTTGAACTACTGTGAGGTTACTATTCCATTGTTACTGTTGGGCACTGTTTTGCTGATTTTCTACTGCTTCCTCACTTCTTTTTCCATTCAATTTCCAGGTATATATCTCTGATTCTAGCTATGTAAGATGCTTGATATGATCTTGAAGAAATGAAGGCCTTCTTTTTCTTACTAGCTGTCTTTTTTTCTTTATTTTTGTTCTACTGGATTTGTTTGGTTTAATTTCCTTGGTGTAGTATGTTTAAAGTAGAGTTATACTTTGAATTTTGAGGTTTACACTAAAAATTGTAATTGAACCTTGTTTGGTATTTATTGGCTTTCAGTTTGTTTTGGAGTCATGTTTCATAAGTTGGATTGGAGGCAGGTTGTTCAGCTTTTCTCTAGTTTTGGCTATACATTTCAGTATTACATTACTTGGTAACAATTTTATGTAGAATCAAAAATCATGGCAGGTATAGGACATGTAGTCTGTTGTGGTGTGTATTGTCTTGCTCAGAATTGGTTGTACTTTGAAATATGGTCATAAACTCATGTTGAGAATAGTGGATTTGCCTATTAGTTTTGTTTAAATTGAGGCATAAATAAGTTTAATGTTGATATATTGTGAAATGAGACTTTAAATCTTGTAATTTGAGGCCTGGTTTATTGCTATGAAGAAAGGGTTAGATATATGTTGTTTGCTTTTTAGGAGACTCGATATTGAGTCTTAAACCTCCATCATTTGACCTTCAAATCTGGTTTGGGCTCGTTTGGGCCCAATGCTTATTTTCCTTGTAATGTGGTCGTGTGAGTCCAAGGCAAACTTGGGTTCAAAGTGCAAACCTGATTAGAAATATAGTTTTAGTTGCTCTATGTTTAAATGATCAAAGAAGCAAAATTGTTAGTTTAATCATATGCTCAATATAGTTTTAGTTGATTGGTATTCAACCAATTGTGTACAATTCTAAGTTCTTGTGTGTGATTTGGCGTTGAATCTTGCAACTGGGCCTTTAGCGTTGGCCCAGAGTCCTTTGATGCGCTACAAATTTCGTTCAAGCCTAGACCTTTGTTTCCAATGTGCAAAAATGACAGAATGTGATTTGAGCTTACTTTTGATTGGGCTTTATGTTAACCAAACGTTGTTCTATTTTATTGATTCTTAAGGGTTAAGTTATTTGTTTGCCTAGATGGAATTCAAATCACTTTAGACCTTTAGTTAATTAACTAGACCCTTTAAAATGGGTTGGGGCACACCATATTAGCCGAAAATGTATAATTTATGGCCCTCAATATTTTGATCAATCTTAGACAAATAGATTGAGGTGCGTCACTCTGAACAAAAATGACAATTGCGTGGCCATCGCTTAATTATTTCTTTTAAAATTCTTAGAATTCGAGGCGTGCCATTTAGCAAATTTTCATGGCCCTCGCAAAGTTGCAAACTCGTAGTTGATTTAGGAGCGTCACCTAATAATATTACATTCCTAAACTTGGGTGTGCATTTCATGTGACCCAAATCAAAATCTTAAAACGTTGAATAAAATATGTTTAGGATTGCGGGTGCATTTCATATGGTGCGATCCAAAGACATGTTTTAAACGACGTTCAATCTTCTTTTAAAATTGATTAAAAGCGGTTAAAAGTTAAAATGCACATAGGCTCAAAAGTGTTTTAAAATCAGATAATTAAGCCGAATATAACAGTTGAGCGACCGTGTTAGAACCACAGAACTCGGGAATTCCTAACACCTTCTTCCGGGTTAACAAAATTCCTTACTCGGATTTTTGTGTTCGCGGACTGTAATACAGAGTCAATATTTTCCTCGATTCGAGATTTGAACCGGTGACTTGGGACACCATAAAATTATCCCAAGTGGCAACTCTGAATGTTTTAAATAATAAATCTCGTTTCGATCGTCCTTTAATTGGAAAAACTCCCTTATGCCCTTTCGAGGTGTAGGAAAAAGGAGGTGTGATAGTTGGTGTTTGGGAAAGCTTGCCATCTACCGATTGAGTTAGAGCACAAGGCTATGTGGGCTTTGAGGAAGCTGAATCTTGAACGGGATGTAGCAGAATATCTTCATGTGGAACACCTTAATGAACTTGATGAATTCTGATTCCACGCCTACTCCGGTTCTCCTTGTACAAGGACAAGATGAAGTACCTTTATGATAAATATGAGTATGTGCCTTCCCAGGATGCATCCGACTCCAAGTCAGTACCGGAGTATGTACCTGACAAGCCGGAAAGACGAAGATTGAGAGACACATCTTCGGGCACTCCTACTACTCAAGCTTCAGTGGCAATTTCTTCTGAGCTGTCTGAGTGCTCAGTTGAGAGCGGTGATGATGTTTCTTCTACCTCACCTACAACTTCAACATACGGTGAGGATCCCGTAGAAGAAGGAAGGGGTGAGCCCCAAGTAGGATGGGTGGAGAGAACCAGGAAACCGAAGGCTTGGCAAGATAGGTCTGTCAGTGAAGTGGCATACCATAAGTTAAGAGAATGGTGGCCTGAGAGGAAGTTAATACCTGAACGGAGATTCATTGACAAGGATCTTCTGTCTCGCAACCCAAAGTGCAGAGGCAATTCAGATAGAGGCCCGACTGGGATTATTTCATAGGCAATGTTGAGGAGGCCAATGAGCACTTGATGAAGGAGTTTTACACTAATGTTGCCCACATCAAAAGGGCACTACAGTGACCAAGGTGCAAAATTTGAAAATAAAGTTTGATGGAAAAACAATCAATGACTACCTGGGCTTCCCGGATGAGGATGACACTTTATACTTAGAAAAGGTAGCATTGGGGGAGGATGCCCGCTTGTGGTTAGCTGAGTACTTGGCAATTCTAGGTACCACCCCAGTATGGTTGACAACGGGGGTCAAAAGTTTGAGGAGAAGCCTAAACATCGAGACAAAAGGGTAGGAGACATTTTTGTGCAGCAGGCTAGACCCCACCACTCACGAGAACTCTCTTACTATCTCCCAGGCTATTCTGCTGGCATCTATCATTGCGAGGTACCCGATCAACATAAGGAATGTTATGTCCAGGGTGATTACACGGGTGGTAAACGAAGGTGATAGATCATACCCCTTTCCAAATTTCTTGACTATGTACTTTAAGGATCAGGATGTAGAACAGAGGAGATTTGATGTGAAGGTGAAGCCGAAGGCACCTTTTTCCTAGTACAACCTACAGGATGATCACAACCCCAAAGGCAAAGATTCGAAAGGAAAATCTACTACTTCTACTAGCCAGTCCAAAGAGCCAGTACTAGTAGTAGCTCCTACTCAGCCTCCTTCAGCTACCCTAGATATGGCCTCAGGTCCCTCTACTGCCTCTACCCCAGATGTTCCCTCCTCTTTAGCCTACCCATTAACTTCCCACCATCTAAACCATACCCTTGCCAGTATTAACAATTGGATACAGGTAACCACTTTTAAGTTGTTTGTACTTTCTACCTCAGTGGCAGCCCAGTTAGTACCCCCTTAGACATATGTCTCACAGTTAGTGGAGGACACTCTCAAGGACCTTCTAGGCAACCAAAAGAAGCTCCCAGAAAACAAACAGTTGATATTGGACATTGTTGGTAAACATTGAAAAGAATTGAAGGAGCTCACCAAAGAAACAAAGAAGTTGAGAAAGACTCGGGCATCCAAGGAGTCGGTTAAAGAGTTGAGGGTGGAGGTGGAGAAATTGAAAGCTGATCACTTGCCTTTGGACCTTTTATTGCATGACCTGGTTCTAGCAGCCCAGCCAAAGCCGGAGTAGGAGAAAGAGAGGCCAACAAAGAGGAAAAGGGTGATTCCCTGTGCTGATGATGCTGTGATAGAGTTGGAGGAGCCGCAGGGAGGTTCCTCTAGCCAGCCTCAATCCCCAGTGCAGGCCCAGGATCCAGTACATGCCCAGGTCCCAGTGGAGATACAGGTTACACGGATCCAGTCACAGGTTCCAGAGCAGTCCAAGGACCCAGGGACCCAGGCTCATGATCTCATGCAGACAGAGGGCCAATAGGGAGTTTCTCTTTGCTCTCTATCTTTGATTGATCTTATTTTTGTTAGTTAGCATTGAGGACAATGCTAGCTCTCATTTGAGGGGGTAGCCCTATTTTGGATGATTTGGGTTGTATATATGACATTACTTTATTTTTATTATGCTTTCTTTTTTACTTATGGTATGTACATAATTTTACCATTTAGTTCACTTTTTATACTTTGCAACTTTGGTCCGTATATAAAGTTACTTTCTGATGTATATATTCATTCCCCCTTATGTATTTCATCTAAATCCCTTTTTGTACATATTCATTCTACTTTTCGAATTTTCTCTTTCATAGCTTCTTATTTCATTTTGATAGCTTCTTATTTTGAGTATTGCGTTCAATAAGCCTTTGGTTTTCTTGATGTTACGGTTCTTTCCAAAGGTGGAATTTGTATGAACCGGGTGTCTCTTCCCGAGGATGGATAGCATGACTACCTTCTTAAGTGTTTGAGTCTGTTTTCTTTTGCTTTTTGTGTAAATAGTAGGCAGTGAGTAAGGGTACCTCAAGCAAAGCTTCACTTGGACCTAACATATTTGCCTTTAATTCTATGGTCTGTCGCGCCCAATTTTTCCCCCTTCTTTTCGGAGGGGGGAGTTTCCAGGTTTTGACTTTTCATGGGGTGTAATGACTCATTTCCCCTTTGGGTATTGTGTAGTTTGAAGAGTCGCCACCTAATAATTTATGGTGCATTAGGACACCTATAGGGTTCAACTACAACTATGTTTGATAACCAGAGACATGGTAAGGGCTTGAATATATCCCAAGGGGAAGGTGTTAGGCACCCCTCAGGATCCACTAGTGTGGTTCCCGGCTAGATAGTTTTTTGTGAATTTGTGCAATTAGCAAATAATCAAATAAGGCTCAATTAAGAGGGGATTTAAGTTAAACACACAAATACAAACAATTATTGAAAGGGCAAGGTTTTGGAAAAGAGTTATAAGCTAGTCATGGTTGTAAAAAAAGGGGGGCCTAGGTTTGTTTGTAATATGGACCACCTCAATGCAATACCTGGTATGACACTCTTAAGAAGAGGGGATACACGTGGTGTTAGCGCACCGGTCATCATATCCTTATCTATCTTTCCCACCCCGTTAAGGTATTAAAGCACGGATTGGTCTCGACCTCTATTGCATGCTATTACCCGTCCCATTCCTATCAGTCTCGGAGGGGTTTAAGAATACTATTCCTATAGAGGGAGGATTTTAGGCCGACTCTTGGGTTTTAAAGGTAAAAAAGGCTAGAGCGACATACAAAAACACATAGTACTGCATATTAGGGGAAGCATGACTTAAACATACATTTGGGGTTCGAATTTAAAAATACTAAAGGCGAGAGGAGTTTTAATTGTTGAAGCAGACCAATTTATTACATAACTCAGATAAGAAGCCCGAATCAGGCATGTCTGCTAGTTTTAGCAATAACCGATTAACAAAGGCAGATTCAATTTTATTATTGTTATTACCTAAGGCTTGCCTATGTGTTTGGATGATTTGGGTTAAATATATGACATTACTTTATTTTTATTATGCTTTCTTTTTTACTTTTGGTATGTACATAATTTTACCATTTAGTTCACTTTTCATACTTTGCAACTTTGGTCTATATATAAAGTTACTTTCTGATGTATATATTCATTCCCCCTTATGTATATTCATCTAAATCCCTTCTTGTACATATTCATTCTACTTTCCGAATTTTCTCTTTCATAGCTTCTCATTTCATATTGATAGCTTCTTATTTTGACTTTTGTGTTCAATAAGCCTTTGGTTTTTTTGATGCCACGGTTCTTTTCAAAGGTGAAATTTGTATGAACCGGGTGTCTCTTTCCGATAATGGATGGCATGACAACCTTCTTAAGTATTTGAGTCTGTTTTCTTTTGCTTTTTGTGTAAATAGTAGGTAGTGAGTAAGGGTGCCTCAACCAAAAGCTTCACTTGGGCCTAACACATTTTCTTTTGATCATATGGTCTGTCGCGCCCCCTTTTCCCTCGTCCTTTCGGAGGGGGAAGTTTCCGGGTTTCGGCATTCATGGGGTATAATGACTTATTTCCTCTTTGGGAATTGGGTATTTTGAAGAGTCGCCACCTAATAATTTAAGGTGCATTAGGACACCTATAAGGTTCAAATACAACTATGTTTGATAACCAGAGACAGGGTAAGGACTTGAAATTACCCCAAGGGGAAGGTGTTAGGCACCCCTCAGGATCCACTAGTGTGATTCCTGGCCAGATAGTTTTTTGTGAATTTGTGCAATTAGCAAGTAAACAAATAAGTCTCAATTAAGAGGGGAATTAATTTAAACACACAAATGCAAACAATTATTGAAAGGGCAAGGCTTTGGAAAAGAGTTATAAGCTAGTCATGCTTGTAAAAAAAGGGGGGGTAAAATGGGTCCTAGGTTTGTTTGTAATATGGGTCACCTCAATGCAATACCCGGTATGACACTCCTAAGAAGAGGGGATACACATGGCATTAGTGCACCGGTCATCATATCCATATCTACCCTTCCCACCCCGTTAAGGTATTAAAGCGTGGATTAGTATTGACCTCTATTTCATGCTATTACCCATCCCATTCCTATCAGTCCGGAGGGGTTTAGGACTAATATTCCTATAGAGGGAGAATTTTAGGCTGACTGTTGGGTTTTAAAGATAAAAAAGGCTAGGGCGACATACATAAACACGTAGTACTACATATTAGGGGAAGTATGTAAACAAATAAAAGGTTCATGTATACCTCCTCAAGCAAAACACATAAATAACATGACATAAACATACATTTAGGGTCTGAATTTAAAAATACTAAATGCGAGAGGAGTTTTAATTGTTGAAGTAGACCAGTTTATTACATAACTTAGATAAGATGTCCGAATCAGGCATGTCTGCTAGTTGTAGCAATTACCGATTAACAAAAGCGGATTCAGTTTTATTGTTGTTATCACCTAAGGCTTGCCTAAGTGTTTGGGTGAGATACTATAAACATGATATCTATCACTGATTCAGAATGTGGCAAAGCAGTAACCATTTTAAAACAAACTATTTGAGATCCTACATGCATGCTTTCTAAACCCTATTAACAGAAGGTGAGAGAGTTGTTTAAAAACTAGTTGAGAACAATATGAATTAGGCTGATTTTAAACTAGACTGATTTCAGATCCTGTAGGCAAGATATCTATTATTGCTGATTTAATTCCTATAAACTTGATATCTAGTTGAATGTGTAATGAAGCAGGTAGAATCTACTCGCAATTCCTATAGGCATGAATTCGATGAAAGGGTACTTATTTTAAACTACTGGACATGATGCCAGATGATAACCAGTAAGATCCTAAGAACACGGTGTCTAAGTGTGGTAATGCAAAATCTTAGACAAGTCCTCTAGACAAGTTCTCTAAATGCAGATTTAAGCATGCAGAATTTAAACGAGTCCTATAGACAGGTTCTCTAAATGCAGAGTTAAGCATGCAGAATTTAAACGAGTCCTATAGACAAGTCCTCTAAATGTAGAGTTAAACATGCAGACATTAGGTCCTATAGGCTTATTCTCTAGATGCAGAGTTAAACATGCAGACTTTAGGTGAAACAGATCTTATAGGCATGATATCTAAATTGCAGAGTTAAATTTGCAGAATTTTAGGCCCTATAGGCATGATATCTACCCTTAAGCATGCACAATTACCCAGCCCTTTTCACTAGCCAAACCCCAACGTTTATTACAAACTGAATAACAAATTACATTAGAAAAATGTAAAAAGAAAAAAAGTTACAACTAGAGGAAGCCTGATTCTTGACTTCCTCTCTAAGTTATGGAATAAACCACCTCAAATGTCATTTGTTTCAAAGCCTTTCTCAGACCTGGGTGTGTCAAAGTTCCCTAAGGGTCTTAAGGGACCCCGAGCAGTTCTTACACCCATGTTTGCATAACCAGACAGGAATGAGTGCAGTGTGGAAGGGCCAGCCCTTATGTGTCCCACTTCTGAAGGAGCTCATAGGTCCCAAGGCAAGGCTCACACAAGTTGGGTAGAACCTAAGTGTAAGAGTATAGTGGAAGTGCAGGAGCAGAGAGTTGTTTAAAACTGGGTTGAGAATAGTAAGGGGGTAAGGATAATTTAAAAACAGTAGTAATAAAGTTAACATTATAGAATCAACATTTTGATACAAAGGGGTCCGGGGTTTGGTAGTTCATTACAGGGAGCATATGACCATAGGAGGGGGTCAGGTTTTGGACATACACACCAATAGATGATGCTGGCATACCCATAAATCAGCCAGAAAATACAACACATAAAAGGAATATGAGGATTTGGGATTCATAAGTCATAATATGTGACTGACAGAATTCATACATAAGGAAAAACATTAATTCAGAAGGGAAAGGGGCCGGTTACAGCATGCTTAATAATGGAACTTGAGTAAACACAAGCACGAAACATGCAAGAGTGTAAGAAATAGTAAAGAAACATGTTGTTGTTGATGCTGAAGATTAATTAGAACATACCAGTAAAGAAGCAAATGCAGAAAGAAAGTAAGCAAATTTCCCCACAGCCTAGCCTTGGCTTTCAGCTGGCTAGGTAAGGAAGCAACACAAGTAGTAACAGAGAAAAGAGAGTTTTGAGTGAAGTGTGTGTTCTGAACTAAAGTGTTTGCATATTTGAAAGAAGAGGGGTGCAGGGTATTTATAGTTTTGAAAACATGTGAGAAATAAGGTAATAAGTAAAGTTTCAATACAAATATGGAAACAACAACAGTCAGAATCAATTAACCAAGTGATTCCCCTTTAATCAAGAGATCAATTGTTTAATGGGGGTAACAGATTCAAAAATAAGGAAAGACAAATCAGTTCATAGGTAGACTGATTATTGCCATAAAAGGGGTAGTAAAAGCATTAAGTAAGCAATCAGGTCTAAGTATAGAAATATGCTTATTTTGTGAAAGGATTCAGTAAGGCAAAATATCATAATAAAGGATAAGAATCAATTAACTTTAAATAGGCGAGTGAAATTAGAGTTCATAAAAGAAAAGTTCTGAAATCAGTCACAAGATCAAGATCAATCAAGGAAGTAACATGCTTCTGCACTTTAGTATTTAAACAAAGTGAGTAGAGATACCAGACATGCGAGGCCAAAACCATTGGCAAAAGAAACATCATACAGAAATAGGCATAAGGTTCAGTAGTAAAGCAAACATTCGAAGCATAGTAATCAAGTAGGTCAAGTCACATTGAGTCAAAAATGGAGAACATAAAGTATTAGAAACATGAAAGGTCTCACAGTAGCAGACGAGAAAACCTTTTGAAAAGTTAGGGTTTCAAGCATAGTCGAGTTTTAAAGATAATAAAAACTAGAATCAGAGGAATCACATAAAGAAAAAGAGATTCTGAAACAAGGAACTTCAAATCGAGTCAGGTATTCAAACGAACAGTTTCAGACCTAAGACATAGGTTTTTTTTTTCCAACAATAGTCGAGCTTAAAAGTTGATAAACAAATCAATTGAACAAAAACTTAACCAAACAAGCACTCATCTAACAAACAACCAAAAGAAATTAAGGTTTTTAAACATGCTAACTCAGATAGAAGAACAACACGAGCAAAACATAGCAAGATCAGAGAAGATCCATGAACTGAAATTGAATAAGGACTGGACCAGACTCCTTCTTGGTATGGCCTTGAAACCATAAGAACAAATACATAGAAGCCGTGGAAGGCTGGTATATGCCTCAAATGACCACGGAAAGCCATGGATTAGGTAGGTATTAGGGTGTGGTGAGAGGGCGGCGACTAGGGTTCATGAGAGTTTTAGAGAGAGTTTAGAGAGGAGGGGGTTTCAAGGAAGGCGATAGGTGGGAAGTGAATTAGGTTAAGGGGTTGGTTTGGGTTAAAAATGGTAAGGGCAGCCGGTGGCCGTTGATCTAATTAGGTGGGGATCCAGGTCAGGATCAGTTTAATTTGAAATTGGGTCGGGGTAAATTGGGTTCACATTGGGGTTAAAATTAGGCTGAAATGAAATCTGACTAGATTTTAAATAGCCATTTTCCCCATTTATTTTATAATAATAGCAAATTAAATTCTGGAAATGATTTGAAAGTACTAGAATGATTTGTATCATATAATTATCAATTTAAAAATACTGGACTTAATTTTTTTATAACCATAAACGCAATTAAATCTTAAAAGAGGCTAATATTGCAATTATATGCAATTTTGCTTTAAAAAATACTAAATAAATTTGTAAAAACATACAAAAATTATATTAGCTGTATTTTAGCATAAATGTAAAATTCCAATAACCGAATTACCAAAAATAATAATTTTGGAAATAATTATTGGGTTTTATGGATAAAAAATAGAGAAATAATTGGTTTAAAACCTTTAAAAATTAAGAAAAAATAATAAAACACTTGGACATAGTTATATATGTATATACATTCTATTTTGAAGGTATTTGCATATTACAAAATATATAGGGAAAATTGGGTATCAACAGCTGCCCCTCTTTACCCGGGAAGGATGAAAGAGTTGTTGGGTAAAGATATTATGACCAATTTTCACCGAACAAAACGGTTTGAAGAAGTTAGGTCATGCCCTGGCTTCTGAGCTGCCTACATATTTCTGGTTTCACAGGAATCAGGCCATATGTAGTTTAGGATCCGTCGGCGGAGTATGCCGATGTAGACTCTTCAAGAACAGACGCAATACCCAAGATGGGGTGAGTGGGTGGCTTGCGAGAATGGTTAAGGTTTGATATGGTTGTAGGAGCTGGAGCAGGCTTGCTCCTACCGGGATGGCTGTTGCTTGTCGGTGTTCCTGCAATTAGAAATAATACAGGCGTAAATTGTGCATTAATTTAAATATGATGCAAGTTCCCGTCGGATCATGAATGTTGTCTTTGTATGGTTAGGATGACTTCCTTTAGACCATGGCGTCCTGGGTTATAAAGCGTGCAATAGGGAATCACAGGCCATGAAATGATGCTCTTGGGCTATGAGGATAGTGCCTCCGAACCATGACGCCTTTGAATAATGATATGCAAAAAATTAAAAAGGGATCCTCGGGCCATGACATGGTGTTCTCAGGCTATGAAAATGATGCCTCCGAACGATGACACCTTTGGAAAATTTGGCAATCTTTCAACCCATGAGATTCAGTATGTGGCTATCTTTCAGACCATGAAATGCAGCATGAGGCAATCTTTCAGCCGTGCAGAGGCGATCTTTCAGCCATGCAAATGCAGTATACGGCAATCTTTCAGCCATGCGGATGTAGTGTGTGTCGATCTTTCAGCCATGTAGATGCAGATTGAGGTAGAGCTTAACCTCAGAAGGCAGAATGGTAGCCTTATGAAATGTAGAAATGCAGATGTAGATAACATTTAGTCTCGGAAGATAGAATGGTAGCCTTATGCAGTGCAGAAATGCAGATGGAGACATCGTTTAGTCTCAGAAGGCAGAATGGTAGCCATATGCAATGCATAAATGTAGATGGAGACAACGTTTAGTCTCCAAAAGCATAATGGTAGCCTTATGCAGTTCAGAAATGCAAATGGAAACAGCGTTTAGTCTCGGAAGGCAGAATGGTAGCCTTATGCAATAAATAAAATGGCAAGTGGTAATAGAGCTTTCTTAGCTGATAGCAGGTTGCGATATTGTGACTGTTGGGGACATTATGACACACGGAATGTCACTGGTGTGTATGGATAGCAAATGTGGATAAGTGCAACGATTCCGAGAGTTGTATTCCTGAACAATGTTCATCTCGTGAGTGTATAGTATGTTTGAGGATTTTGAAATCCAAATGCCTACATCCACAGAAAAATCATGAGTTTTGTAAATGGGGAGGTTAGTTTGTATCCCCGCTAGCTATGTTTCACCTGCTCGGCTTTGATCTAGTGATACTGTTTGTATTATTGGGGTAGCGTTGCTAAATAAGGCAATTTCGGTAATAAACATGCATGATTTAGTAAAAATGTGACATAAGTATATAATTAAGAATAACTTTTTAGATGAACCAACGATTGTGACGTGGTTCAGGAGATTGTAACCTCTCTTGCTACGGAATTTTGAGGGTCCTTCTCAAAATTCTGACCCAGTTTACTGGGTTGATGTTTTTGACCGTTGCTTGTGATGATTGGCTGAAATTACTTCGGAATTTTGAGGGTCCTCCTCAAAATTCTGCCCCAGTTTCCAATTGCGGGGGAAATGAAAATTTTATTGAATTGTGACCGAACCCATAGGGCGGCCTACGTATCCCTTCCTAAATGGAAATCAGGTCAGGCGTAGTTCAAATTACATCATATAAGGGAAGCATAAGGATTACACATAGTAGCACTTGACTGCATCTGAGTTGATTGGTTTTGGCCAGACTTCTCCGTCCATTTATGCAAGTATGAGGTCTCCTGCTATCAAAACCTGGTGAACCTTTTATGGACCCTGCCAGTTGGGAGAGAATTTCCCTTTGGCTTCATCCTGATGCGGAAAACTTTTCTTCAACACCAGTTGTCCTGGTGTGAACTGTCTCGACTTGACTCTTTTGTTGAAGGATCTGTACATTCTATTCTGATAGAGTTTACCATGGCAAACTGCATTCATTCTTTTTCCGTTTATAAGGGCTAGTTGATCATAACGACTTTTCACCCACTCTGCATCGTCAAGCTTAGCTTCTTGTATGATCCTTAGGGAAGGGATTTTTTCCTCAGCGAGAATGACATCCTCTGTACCGTAAACCAGCATATAGGGGGTTGCCCCGGTTGATGTGCGGACTGCGGTATGATACCCCAGAAGAGCAAATGATAACTTCTCGTGCCACGGTCTGTGATTCTCTATCTTTTTCCTCTTCCATCCAGATCTGATGATAACCAGCAAAGCAATCTACGAATGAATGTAGCTCATGCTTGGTGCAATTGTCAATTAGTATATATGTATATTTGGCAAAGGTAAGTCATCTTTCGGACTGGCCCGATTAAGATCCCGGTAGTTGACACAGACTCTGACCTTCCCATCCTTCCTTGGTACTAGCACAATGTTGGCTAACCATGTCGGGTATTCTACTACCTTGAGAACCTTAGCCTTGACCTGCTTGGTGACTTCTTCCTTGATTTTCAGACTCATATCAGGCTTGAACTTTCTGAGCTTTTGCTTTACCGGTGGACACATTGGATTGGTTGGTAGTTTGTGAGCCACAATAGGCGTACTTGGACCAGTCATGTCATCATATGACCAGGCAAATATGTCCTCATACTCCTTTAGAAATTCTGTTTATTCTTTCTTTTCTGATGGCGATAGGTGAATGCTAATTCGTGTTTCCTTGATGTTTTCTGCATCTCCCAGGTTGACAATCTCGGTCTCGTCCAGGTTGGACTTAGGATTGTTCTCAAAGTTCTCAACTTCTTTGATGATCTTGTCAGGTATGTCATCTTCTTCTCAATCCATATCCGTTTGTTGCGTTGTCTCATTGCATGTCACAGTCATTGGTTCATCAAGATAAGTAATAGTAATGTTGTATAAGTAAAGTAATGAGAGAAAGAAAAAATACTAATGAGTGCTGATACATAAGAAAAAGTCAAAATGCTTTGATAAATTTCATAATCATTTTGAACATTGGAGATCTTATTGCGAGAATTAAAATGCGAAAGGAAAATCATTTAGTAAATAAAAACAAGGCATGATGCTTGTTTTAGCCTTGCTACCCCGAGGCTCATCGGGCTCTGGTTGTCCTGATGGTCCAGTTACTGAGGCGTGCCCCTCTGCTTAAAGCCTGTATTGAAGGACCTTCCTCCCCCTCCTCCTTGAGAAAAACACTACAATCCATATCATTGTCTTCACCGCCGCAAGTGCTTCTTCTTCTTCTGACCCATAAAAAATATCGGCCGGTTGGAAGGTCTGCTCCAGATGTGGTATTGACTGCTCCAGTGGATAGTAAGGACCATGCCATGGTAGTGACCAGTTGTTGAATTCTTCCCAGGTGTACTCATATCCCAGACTGAAAGTAGTGTCATGTTTCTTGAGCTTTATGGGCTTAGCGATTCCTTGGAGGTTCTTGCCGATCCCCTTGCCAGGTTCGTACCTATTCTAATTCAGTGTACTCTCGATCTTGTTATCCCACTATTTGTCTTAGTCAACAACATTTACCCATTCAATGTGATGGTATGTCTCTCCACCTAGCTTCCTTCTTCCTTCGTTTGCCGGAATGGTCTAACGACTGTATATAGGGTTGCTACCGTCGCCGTGAATGATCACTTCCTGGTGATTCCATTAGAACTTTATGGCCTGATGCAGTGTTGATGCTACGGCCCCAGCAGCATGAATCCATGGCCGTCCCAACAACAGATTATAGGATGCTGGCACATCTATCATCTGGAAATCAACATTGAACCAGGTTGGCCCCATTTGTAAGCATAGACTAATCTCCCCAATGGTGGACCTTTGGGAACCGTCGAAGGTTTTCATGTTGACGGCTCCTTCCTTTATCTTATTCAGTCCTTTACCCAGCTTCTTAAGTGTTACCAACGGACAAATGTTCAGACTGGAACCCCCGTCGATCAGGATTCTGGTGATGAAATAATCTTCGTATTGCACGGTGATGTGCAATGCTTTGTTATGCCCCAACCCCTCAGGTGGCAGCTCATCCTCATGAAAAGTGATCTTATGGCTCTCCAACACCTATACTACCATGTTAGCCATTTCTCCACCAGTGATGTTGCTTGGTATGTATGCTTCACTTAGCACCCTTAATAGAGCGTTCTTGTGTGCCTCGGAATTTTGTAGCAAAGTAAGAATGGAGATTTCCGCCGGTGTTTTGTTCAACTGGGCGATGACCGAGTATTCCTTGGCTTGTATCTTTCTCCAAAGATCATCTGGACCTATCTCAATGATGGGTGACCGATTGGAGGCCTGCTTGCTTGACTCAGCTAGATGTGCTGGGGTATAGACTCTAACAGTTCTTGTCATACCCTATGCTGCAACAGTCTCTTCAAACCTAACCTTGACTTTCCTTCTTGCCTCGGATGTATAGTCCCAGAGTATAGCCTTTGTATGGAATGGTGTCATGGTCGACATCAACATTGGGATCGACGTGGCTACCTATACTCCAAACGGAGTATGTGACTTGGGTGGTAGAACTACAACTTCAAATGGTATGGACGCATTCGCCGGATACACGGATTCGACCTCAATTGGCACTGGCATCTTTGTAGATGTCGTTGTTTCAAACTCAAGTGGCACAAACATATTTACTTCGGCTTCCCTCGATGGTTGAATCTGGACTATGATCAGATTAAGAGTAATTATTGGCTTCTTTGGTTCATCACCTTCTGCGATCAACATGATTGATTCCTCGGGATCCCAATTGTCCTCTATTTCAATCATATGGATAACTCCACCCTTATGGTCTGGTAAAGGGTTGTTGCGGACATTTGGAGTGGGTTCCTTTGCCACAATGATCTTGTTATCAACTAAAGTCTAGATCTTATCTTTCAAAGAATGACATTCATCGATGGTGTGCCCTTTCATGGTGGAGTGGTATGCACAGGATTTGTTTGGGTTAACCCACAGAGAAGGGTTCTCAAGGGTTGCATCAGGGATAGTGTGACATAACCAGTAGCTTTGAGTCTCTCGTACAGCTGGTCAATGACTTCAACAATGGTTGAATATTGTTTTGGAGGTCTGCGATCAAAATTTTGTCAAGGTCTAGGGAAGTTTTGGCGTGCAGGAGGTGACTGATAGTGGGATGGTTGAGTATTATAGGCTTGGTAGATATGAGCGGGTTGGGAATATCTGGGTGAAGTAGGCTGATATGTGGGAAGTGGAGGTGATTGATAAGTGGGTGGTGGAGCTTGATAGGAGGGTGAGGGTGCTTGGTAATTCGGAGTAGGCTGATATGTGAGTAGAGGTGTTGGGTAATTTTGGTATTTGATAAGAGATTTGGTCCATTGTGCAACCATCACGGCTCCTACGTCCCTATTCTTGGACACACCACCGAGACTGTAAGGCCTTATTTGTATCTTGCAAGTCCTCAAAGTTTGTAACCATACAGCTTTTGATACCCTCTTCAATTCATTCACCCAGTTTGATAATGTTAGAAAATTTGTGGTTTACAATCATCATTAGTCGTTCATAGTATTGTGGGTCCTAGGCCTGGACAAAGAATTTGATCATTTGTTCCTCCTCTAAGGCAGGTCTGACCTTAGCAGCTTCGGACCTCCAGCGAGTGGCATACTCGCGAAATGTTTCTATAGGCTTCTTCTTTAGATTCTGAATATAGAACACATCCGGTCTCATTCTCTGTGTTAAACCTGAACCTGTCCATAAAGTCAGACGCCATGCTTACCCAGCTTGACCATTTCTTTGGATCTTGGCTGATGTACCAGGACAACGCATCTCCTTTCAGACTCCTCATGAACAGATTCATGCAGATTCTCTCGTCTTTCCCTACTCCAACCAGCTTGTCACAATATGTTCTCAAATGGATCTTTGGATCCCCTGTACTATCAAAAATTTCGAACTTTGGAGGTTTGTACCCCTCGAGAAGTTCGACATTGGGCTGTATGCAAAGATCTTCATAGTTCAACCCCTCAATTCCTTTGCTTCTTTCAATGCCTTGAATCCGGCTGGTCAATTTCTTAAGTTCCTCAGCCAGGTTAATGATGAGCAAATCCTTATCATCGGACTCGGGTGTGCTTGACATAGGTTGGGTGGAGTGTAACATGGTCTCCATGTAGATGGGGGTGTTATGGTGGGTGTGAAAGTGGTCATTTGTGGAGTTTTGGGGTTCTGGGATGAGTAGTGAAGTGTTGTTTGGGAGATGGCAGGTGTTGCAGTGATGGTGAGGAGAAGGATGGTTCTACGGCTTTGGGATATTCTGCGGAGGTATGGGGTTCTAAGTGTTTGAGAAATTGATATCTGGAGTTGTGAGGGAAAATGACAAATTTGCAAAGCTCTGAACCCGATCAAGCTCTTCATGGAATTTCAGCAGTTTTTGTTCAAGTTTGGATGCATTTTCCTTAGAAACCTGAGTACCATGAGCATGAGTGGCCTCTACCCGTTTAGTTGAATTCTCCTTTCTCACGTTGTTCAAATCTTCCATCTCCCATTTGTTATTGTTTTTGACAAGATTAAGAGGAGTGGGTGGAGAGCCCCTGGATCTCGTGGAATAGGATGATGTTGCCAGACAGCACGGACTATCCTTTGGGGAGGGGAACAATAAAACAAAAAGTAAAAATAAAAAGGTAACCAAGTTAGTGAGGATTATAGGAAGTATTGCAATATTTAAACATATAGTGCGGGAATGTAAATCGTGTCCTAATTTGGGGACCTCTTTGTGCCCGAGGTAGGCCTAGCGACAAATTGATTTGGAGAACTTAGGATGCTAAATGTCTCATTTTATTGATAAAGATAGACGAATCCCAAATTGACACTAAATAAATAGGAAATCAAAATCACTAATAGCCATTGACCTTATTACATTTTATAAAGCGGAAAAGATAAACTCCTATCTACTTGGCCCCTGAAGGACCTTCCCCAGATTTGACATCTTTGGCTCCATCAAACAGCTTTCCCAACTCGAGAAGTCCCAGCAATAGGTAGGCTTTGGCTAGATGTCTGCCCTCGATTCATTCAGCATTTTGGCAGTCTTCAACCTTCTTCAGAAACTCTCTCTAACTCCACTATGCCTCGCTCCAAGTATCCCAGTCGCTTGTTGTCACTAATAGCCATATCTTTCTATTCCTCAATTAACCTCTGGCTGGACTCTTCTATCTCACAGTGTTCACTTTCATATTCCCGGATTCTTTTGCGCAGTTGGTTGTATTTGACCTGTGCCTCGGCCCTTTCATCTATGATCTCGTTACCTCAAGCAAACCCTGGCTGGCCCAGACCATCGTGATTGTCTTCGAACCAACCTGAGTAGAAAGGAGCGCAACCAACATGCTACCTGTCTGTCTCGACGGTATCTCTCCCCATTATTATCTTGCAGTGCCACATATGCTGAGCTTGGCAGTTGTAAGGGCTATCATCATTCTAGAAGTCAGCCCGGAAATAACTCATCTTGTCAGCCCTGGGTATAACATGCTTCCTACCAGCTTGTCTCATAACTCGGAGAGGGACATAAGGATAGGTTCCCCTCTGACTAATCAATATCAGGAAAGGTGTATCTCTGGATCGGGCGATGAACTCCTCGGTTGGAAACCATTCAAACATTCATTGAACTTGTTCTTCAGTCAGATTATCAAATAGCTCCAACTATCCCTTGCCATCCTCAGGCAGAGCAAACATATGGCCCCAGGTCCCTCTACTGCATCTACCCCAGATATGGCTCCAGGTCCCTATATTGCCTCTACTCCAGATATTCCCGCCTCTTCAACCTACCCATTAACTACCCACCGTCTAAACCGGACCCTTGCCAGTATCAACAACTGGATGCGGGCAACCACTTCTAAGCTGTTTGTACTTTCTACCTCGGTGGCAGCCCAGCCAGTACCCCCTCAGCAATAGGTCTCACAGTCAATGGAGGACACTCTCAAGGCGCTTCTAGGAAACCAGAGGAAGCTCCCAGAAAATCAGCAGTTGATATTGGACACTGTTAGTACACATGGAAAAGAATTTAAGGAGCTCACCAAAGAAACAAAGAAGTTGAGAAAGACTCGGGCATCGAAGGAGTCAGTGAAAGAGCTGAGGGTGGAGGTGAAGAAATTGAAGGCTGATCACTTGCCTTTAGACCCTTTATTGCCTGACTCGGATCTACCAGCCCAGCCTAAGCCGGAGCAGGAGAAAGAGAGGCCAACAAAGTGGAAGAGGGTGATTCCCCGTGCTGATGATGTTGTGATTAAGTTGGAGGAGTTGCAAGGAGGTTCCTCTAGCCAGCCTCAATCCCCAGTGCAGGCCCAGGACCTAGTACATGCCCAGGTCCCAGTGGAGACACATGTTAGACGTATCTAGTCATAGGTTCCAGAGCAGTCCGAGGACCCAGAGACCCAGGCTCATGATCCCATGCAGACAGAGGGCCAATAGGGAGTTTCTCTTCACTCTCTATCATTGATTGATCTTATTTTAGTTAGTTAGCATTGAGGACAATGATAGCTCTTATTTAAGGGGGTAGCCCTATTTTGGATGATTTGGGTTGTATATATGACATTACTTTATTTTTATTATGCTTTCTTTTTTACTTATGGTATGTACATAATTTTACCATTTAGTTCACTTTTTATACTTTGCAACTTTGGTCCGTATATAAAGTTACTTTCTGATGTATATATTCATTCCCCCTTATGTATTTCATCTAAATCCCTTTTTGTACATATTCATTCTACTTTTCGTATTTTCTCTTTCATAGCTTCTTATTTCATTTTGATAGCTTCTTATTTTGAGTTTTGCGTTCAATAAGCCTTTAGTTTTCTTGATGTCACGGTTCTTTTCAAAGGTGGAATTTGTATGAACCGGGTGTCTCTTCCCGATGATGGATGGAATGACTACCTTCTTAAGTGTTTGAGTCTGTTTTCTTTTGCTTTTTGTGTAAATAGTAGGCAGTGAGTAAGGGTACCTCAAGTAAAGCTTCACTTAGACCTAACACATTTGCCTTTGATTCTATGGTCTGTCGCGCCCCATTTTTCCCCTTTCCTTTCGGAGGGGGGAGTTTCCAGGTTTTGACATTCATGGGGTGTAATGACTTATTTTCCCATTTGGGTATTGGGTAGTTTGAAGAGTCGCCACCTAATAATTTATGGTGCATTAGGACACCTATAGGGTTCAACTACAACTATGTTTGATAACCAGAGACATGGTAAGGGCTTGAATATATCCCAAGGGGAAGGTGTTAGGCACCCCTCAGGATCCACTAGTGTGATTCCCGGCTAGATAGTTTTTTGTGAATTAGTGCAATTAGTAAATAATCAAATAAGGCTCAATTAAGAGGGGATTTAAGTTAAACACACAAATTCAAACAATTATTGAAAGGGCAAGGTTTTGGAAAAGAGTTATAAGCTAGTCATGCTTGTAAAAAAAGGGGGGCCTAGGTTTGTTTGTAATATGGACCACCTCAATGCAATACCTGGTATGACACTCTTAAGAAGAGGGGATACACGTGGTATTAGCGCACCGGTCATCATATCCTTATCTATCTTTCCCACCCCGTTAAGGTATTAAAGAATGGATTGGTCTCGACCTCTATTGCATGCTATTACCCGTCCCATTCCTATCAGTCTCGGAGGGGTTTAAGAATACTATTCCTATAGAGGAGGATTTTAGGCCGACTCTTGGGTTTTAAAGGTAAAAAAGGCTAGAGCGACATACAAAAACACATAGTACTGTATATTAGGGGAAGCATGACTTAAACATACATTTAGGGTTCGAATTTAAAAATACTAAAGGCGAGGGGAGTTTTAATTGTTGAAGCAGACCAGTTTATTACATAACTCAGATAAGAAGCCCGAATCAGGCATGTCTGCTGGTTGTAGCAATTACCTATTAACAAAGGTAGATTCAATTTTATTATTGTTATTACCTAAGGCTTGCCTATGTGTTTGGGTGAGATCATATAAACATGATATCCATTACTAATTCAGAATGTGGCAAAGTAGTAACCATTTTAAACAAACGATTTGAGATCGTACAGGCATGCTTTCTAAACCGTATTAATAGAAGGTGAGAGAGTTGTTTAAAAACTAGTTGAAAACTTTATGAATTAGGCTGATTTTAAACTAGACTGGTGTCAAATCCTATAGGCATGATATCTATTATTGCTGATTTAATTCCTATAAACATGATATCTAGTTGAATGTGTAATGAAGTAGGCAGAATTTACTCGCAATTCCTATAGGCAAGATTTCTATAAAAGGGTACTGATTTTAAACTACTAGACTCGTTTAAATTCCTAAGAACATGGTGTCTAAGTGTGGTAATGTAGAATCTAAGACAAGTCCTCTAGACAGGTTCTCTAAATGTAGAGTTAAGCATGCAGAATTTAAACGAGTCCTATAGACAGGTTCTCTAAATGTAGAGTTAAACATGAAGAATTTAAACGAGTCCTATGGACAGGTTCTCTAATGCAGAGTTAAATATGCAGAATTTTAGGCCCTATAGCCATGATATCTACCCTTAAGCATGCACGATTACCCAGCCCTTTTCACTAGCCAAAACCCAATGTTTATTATAAATTATTACAAACTGAATAATGAATTACATCAGAAAAGTGTAAAAAGAAAAAAACATTACAACTAGAGAAAGCCTGATTCTTGCCTTCCTCTTTGAGTTATGGAATAAACCACCTCAAATGCCATTTGTTTCAAAGCCTTTCTCAGACCTGGGTGTGTCAAAGTTCCCTAAGGGTCTCAAAGGACCCCGGGCAGTGCTTACACCCAAGTTTGCATAACCAGATAGGAATGAGTGCAATGTGGAAGGGCTAGCCCTTATGTGTCCCAGTTCAGAGGGAGCTCATGGGTCCTAAGTCAAGGCTCACACAAGAGGGGCAGAACCTAAGTCTAAGAGTATGGTGGAAGTGCAGGAGTAGAGAGTTGTTTAAAACTGGGTTGAGAATAGAAGGGGATAAGGGTAATTTGAAAATAGTAGTAATAAAGTTAACACTACAGAATCAGCATTTTGATACAAAGGGGTCCGGGGTTTGGGAGTTCATTACATGGAGCATATGACCCTAGGAGGGCGTCAGGTTTTGGACATGCACAACAATAGATGATGCTGGCATGACCATAAACCAGCCAGAGAATACAACACATAGAGAGGATATGAGGGTTTGGGATTCATAAGTCATAATAAGTGACTGACAGAATTCATACATAAGGAAAACAGGCAAGAGTGCAAGAAAAAGTAAAGAAACATGTTGTTGTTGATGCTGAAGATTAATTAGAACATACTAGTAAAGAAGCAAATGCAGAAACAAAGTAAGCAAATTTCCCCACAGCCTAGCCTTAGCTTTCAACCGGCTAGGTAAGGCAGCAACACAAGTAGTAGCAGAGAAAAGAGAGTTTTGAGTGAAGTGTGTGTTCTGAACTCAAGTGTTCGTGTCTTTGAAAGAAGAGGGGTGCAATGTATTTATAGTTTTGAAAACATGTGAGAAATAAGGTAATAAGTAAAGTTTCAATACAAATATCGAAACAACAACAGTCAGAATCAATTAACCCAGTGATTTCCCTTTAATCAAGAGATCACTTGTTTAACGGGGGTAACAATTCCAAAAATAAGGAAAGACGAATCAATTTGTAGGCAGACTGATTATTGCCATAAAAGAGGCAGTAAAAGCATTAAGTAAGCAATCGGGTCTAAGTACAAAAATATGCTTATTTTGGGAAAGGATTCAGTAAGGCAAAATATCATAATAAAGGAAAAGAATCAATTAACTTTAAATAGGCGAGTGAAATTAGAGTTCATAAAAGAATAGTTCTTAAATCAGTGACAAGATCAAGATCAATCAAGGAAGTAACATGCTTCTGCACTTTAGTATTTAAACAGAGTGAGTATAGACACCAGACATGCGAGGCCAAACTCATTGGCAAAAGAAACAGCATACAAAAATAGGCAAAAGGTTCAGTAGTAAAGCAAACATTCGAAGCATAGTAATCATGTAGGTCAAGTCACATTGAGTTAACAATGGAGAAAACAAAGTATCAGAAACATGCAAGGTCTCATAGTAGCAGAGGAGAAAACCTTTTGAAAAGTTAGGGTTTCAAGCATAGTCGAGTTTTAAAGGTAATAAAACCCAGAATCAGAGGAATCACATAAAGAAAAAAAGATTCTGAAACAAGGAACTTCAAATCGAGTCAGGTATTCAAATGAACAGTTTTAGACCCAAACATAGGTTTATTTTTCCAACAATAGTCGAGCTTAAAAGATGATAAACAAATAAATCGAACAAAAACTTAACCAAACAAACACTCATCTAACAAACAGCCAAAAGAAATTAGGGTTTTTAACATACTAACTCAGATAGAAGAACAACATGAGCAAAACATAGCAAGATCAGAAACACGTTAAAATCAGAGAATAGATTTTGAAATAACTTAAAAGAAGAAACCTAATCGGAAAAGATAAAGAGTAATTTTTGGAGCAAAGTTAAAGAAACTTCGAGAAAATGCTTAAAAGTTCAAGGTAAGCACATATCTAAGGTAGATCTGAAAGAAATCGAAAAGATCTTAGAGATTAGAGTTTCAGAAAACCCAGAAAAGGTGAGAAAGGTCCTGAAATTTACTGATCTAACTAGGAGAGTCAAGGATCTGACTCGAGCGGCCATGGATACCTGGAGAAAGGTCAAGGATGACCGGAGAAGAGCCATGAACTAAAATCGAACAAGGATTGGACCAGACTCCTTTAAGGTCTGACCTTGAAACCATAAGAACAAATACATAGAACCCTTGGAAAGCTGGTATATGCCTCAAATGACAACAAAATTCCATGGATTAAGTAGGTATTAAGGTGGGGTGAGAAGGAGGCAGCTAGGGTTCATGAGAGTTTCAGAGAGAGTTGAGAGAGGAGGGGGTTTCAAAGGTGGCGGTAGGTGGGAAATGAATTAAGTTAAGGGGTTGGTTTGGGTTAAAAATGGTAAGGGAAGCTGGTAGTCGTTGATCTAAATGATCAATGCCTGGGATTTAAAGGGTTAGTTGGGGATTCGGGTCTGGGTCGGTATAATTTGAAATTGGGTTCAGATTGGGGTTCAAATTAGGCTGAAATTGAAATGAAATCTGGATTTTAAATAGCCATTTTCCCCCATCTATTTTATTAAAAATAGCAAATTAAATTCTGGAAATAAATAGAAAGTACTAAAATGATTTATAACATATAATTATTTTTTATAACCATAAACGCAATTAAATCTTAAAAGAGGCTAATAACGGAAAAATTTGCAATTTTGCTTTAAAAAAAACTAAATAAATTTGTAAAAAGATGCAAAAATTATCTTAGCTATATTTAGCATAAATGTAAAATTCCAATAAATGAATTACCAAAAATAATAATTTTGGAAATAAATATTGGGTTTTATGGATAAAAAATAGAGAAATAAATTGGTTTAAAACCTTTACAAATTAAGAAAAAATAATAAAACACTTGGACATACTTATATATACATGTACATACTATTTTGAAGTTATTTGCATATTACAAAATATATAGGGAAAATTGGGTATCAACATCGTCAAAAACAAATTGTTGTGTATAGGATGGTGAAAGTTTTGACCTTGAGACTCTTGTGTTGGCCGATAATCATCAAATGGTTTTTCGGGACCATTCATGTTGCTTAAATCTTAGCTAAGGTTGTTGTGGACCCCGGACTCTGTCCTTTTAGCAATCCTATAGCTTGTGTGGTGAGAATTTGAATTGCAAGTCCAAGTCCAACTCCAAGTCCCGAGCCATTATTCTATAACTTGCCTGAATATTTGTCTAGGAAAAATTCTAAGTGTAGTTTGACCTGAGATGTGATTATAGTCTCTCCTTTATCCGAATGATGTCTTGAGAACTTCCATAGCCTACCAATGATAATATCTCTCGTCAACCCTTTTGAGCTATAGATCTTTTCCTTTCAAAAAAAAAACCACTCTCTTGGCACCCGATATTTTCTTAGCACAAGGTAAAAGCATAAGTTTGGGGGGGAGAGGAGGAATGCAACAAAGTGGTAAAGGGTACAAAATAAAGAAAAGGAAATGCAATGAAAAAGAAAGAAAATCAAAAAGTTAAAAAGAATGATCAATGTAGAAATAAATTAAAAGATTCAATAAAAATAAAGAGATGAAAGGTGTGGAAAGTTGATAAAGGAGAAAAAGGTTTGAAATGAACAAGAAAGAGTGACAGTGTGTCTCTCTAACCCCTAAGAAAAAAGTTAAATGACTCAAAAAGTCAAGAGAATGTGTGCCAAAATGAAGCAAATGAAGTGTTTAAGGGAAGATGGAACCTACCTAGACCAAATATTTCCTACTCTGAACCAAACGCCTTCACTATATCTCCACAAAAGCCTATATGATCTTGAGTTAAATGAAGCTTACATTAGTGGTGACTCACATAAAGGTCAAGCTTATGGTACTTAGAGTCGGACTTGTGACATTTCTTTGAGAGAGATGAGTGTGTTTTCCACAATCCTCGTTCTGAGTGCTACAATCTAAAAGTAAGGTTTGCTTAGGGAGAGTTGAGGAGTATGAGTTTGGGTTCCACAATGACCAAAGTAGTAGAAAGAGTTTCTTTGATGGGTTAAGTCAACTCTTGATGCTCTTGTGTCGCACTAAAACCATGGTGCTTCGAAGGTCGAATTTTCTTAATGATTCATTAAAATTGAGGGCAATTGTTAGTCCTAATTGATGCTATATGAGGTCACTTTAGGTCAGCTGAATTTTCTTGGATTTACTCTTATGGAGGTGGATCTTATTTTGTTTGCTTGAGGACAAGCAAAACTTAAGTTTGGGGGAGTTTCTAACTAGGGATAATAGTTCATTTTACACTCCTTTTTACTTGAGTTTTGATTAAAAACGTATACAAAATAGTTCCAAAGGCTTACATGTTGTACTTGTTTGCAGGTTTTGGTCAAAAAGGTGACAATTAGTCAAAACCAGCTCAAAAAGGAGTGAAACATGCACAAGTACCAAACACAGTTGCAACAGATCCACTGCGGCAGCATTACATTTAGTGTGGTCCACAGTGAGGATGTATTAGGCTATTTTGTGCGGACCGCAGTGGCCTCACCTCGGCCGCAATCGAGTTTATGCGGTCCGCAAAGATGGGGGTTTAGAGAGTTGGTAGTTTAGAGACTAAGGCCAATGCGGTCCGCGATCCTTTTTGTATGGATTGCAGTTGAAGTCACCACAGCTGCGGTGCATTTTATGCGGCCCGCGATGGCCAGATTCAGAGAATGATTAATCAAGCCAAGAAGCCTCATTGTGGATGATTAATCAAGCCAAGAAGCCTCATTGTGGTTTTCGGTGCATTTTATGTGGACCACACTACTTCGTCATGGGTATTTTTGTCTAGAAAATTCGGCCTAGTATAAATACTTTCTTTACACATTTTTAGGGCATCTTTTGTAATCTAACTTTGAACAGAGCACGTGAACGGTTGTATTAGGCTATTTTGAGTAATTTGTAGCTATATTATCACTGAAACTTCTTTATCTTAGTTTGTAATTAAATCTTATGGGTTATTATTCATCTATTATCAATTTTCTTTCATTATCACGAGTAGCTAGACCCATTAGCTAGGGTTGTGGCTCAACCCTAGTGTGGGTATTTGGTGGGTCTTTTGATTTAAGGCTTAGATGTTTATGGGTAGTTGATATTTGGACTGATTTGTGTTTTCCATGTTGAATTAGTGGTTGCAAACACTAATTTGTGCCTATTTGACTTGGGCTCTTCTTGAGAAAGAGAGCTAGACTCTAGGAAAATCAGTCCAACAAGGAATTGGGGTGTAATCAAGAGATTGATAGCCCCAATTAAAGGGTTAAACCTAGAGATAGTAATATCCGACTTGAGCCTATATTGCTTGCATAATTTTGACACCCAATTGGTCTTGAAAAGGTCAATTAGGGCAAAGTAACTCAAGCTATCGAGAGGTATATATTGAGTAATTCCGTGCATTGACTATATAACAATCCCCAACATAACGTCTTTGCCTTAGGCTTTAGATTCCGTCATGTATTCACCTAGGAGAAAGTCACTTCCCTAGTGCCTCTTTAACTAATTAGAAACCCACAAGCAATCATTCTTAGTTTAATTTAGCTTATCATTAGCATAAAGATTAGAAGTAATATCCAACCAAAAGATGATTGGAAGAGTAATTAAGAGAACTATGCATTTCTAGTTTAGATAGGAATTCAATTCCCACTTCTAGCTCCTTGTGGATTCGATCCCGACCATCACGGGTAAAAGCTGCTTCAACCGCTCTTGCCACTTTGTAGTGGTGTAGGGTTGGCTCTGATCAGTCATGGCCCTCATGTAGGTGGCACCGACATTCTGAAGACTGAATGGCATGACTTTGTAGCAATAAACCCCCTTATGGTGTGGTGAATGTTATATTCTCTGCATCTTCTTCGTGCATGAGAATCTGGTGATATCCAGTGATACAATCCACAAATGATTGTAAATCATGCTTCGCACAGTTGTCAATAAGGATACGGATGTTTGGTAGATGAAAGTCGTCTTTGGGACTTGCTTTGTTAAGATCTCGGTAATCCATGCATATCCTAATCTTCCCGTCCTTCTTTGGCATTGGTACGATGTTCTCCAATAGGGTAGGGTAATCAGTAACCCTTACCACATTTTCTTTTATTTGCTTGATAAATTCTTCTTTAATTCTTAGACTCAAATCAGACTTGAATATCCTGGGTTTCTTCTTGACTGGTGGCTTGGTGGGATCAATGGGCAATCGGTGCCAAAGGATATCAGTACTTAATCCAGGCATGTCATCATACGACTAGAAGAATACATCGATATATTGTTGGAGGAGCTCTACCAATTCTTCCTTATGTTCTGCCTTCAAGTGAATGATGATTCGATTCTCTTTTACATCTTCTTCACTTCCCGGATTGATCACCTATGTCTCTTCGAGGTTGGGCTTCTTCATGCTTTATAGTTGTTCGATCTCTTGCGGTAGCTTCTCGGGTGTGATACTCTCATTGTACTCTTCGTAGTCCAGATCATTCTGCTCGAGGGTTTCGTTACGTGCTATAATCACGGAACATGGTTTTTTATTAATTTGATTGCGAAAAGGAAAATTTGAGTATAAATAAAGACAAAGATAAATTTTCGTTCATTTCAAGAAAATAATTCTTTTATTTCATAAAAGGGAACGTCCTAGCATTCAAAGAGAAGCATAGACATGGTTCAGGTCTCTGACCATGCAGTTCTTAAAATTACTACAATTACAAACTACCAAGACTCCTGGTGAACCATAGATGGACTGGCTGTCAAGCTCTACAAGGCCTCTCCTTGTTCGACATCCCGAATGGTCGATGTCTTGATGTTAGCTTCACCGTAACATTCTTCGACTGATACAATAATCTTCCCATCTTGTTGATGATATCCTCTTGTTGAGGTAAGCTTTGACCGGGGCCCGGAATAGCTCTGGTACGAAAACATTCTTCCCAGGGTAACCTTTGTAGTTTCTTCCAGTTTCAGGTTGGTATCCCAAACCGGTGATACCTTTCTGACCATTTGGTTGAATTTTCTTAGTTATCCCATCTGATCGGCTCCCAGCCCGGACCCTGGTCTGTACCCATATTTCATCATTTCCCGAATTGCCTTTCTTTACCCATATGGTGACTACATGTTGTGGTCCTGTTCAATATTTCCATTTCTTTTTCTTGCATGATCTCTACTACATGGAAAGCGACCCCATCCAATCCCTCTATTAAAAGAATCGCATGTTCTAAGTAAACTGATTAGCTCCATTCCCCATGTATCATAATTGCCTAGAAATTCCATTCAAATTTCATGAATTGATGGAGAGTGGAAGGAACTACCCCTGCCATATGTATCTAGGGCCTTTCTAGTAGAACATTATACAAAGATGAGATATCCATCACCTAAAACAATATCAGGAACTCAACGGGTCTAATTTGCATTACTAGGTAGATTTCACCAATGACATATTTTGGTGACTGGTCAAAAGTCGTTACCCTTACGTGGCTCTCTTTTACTTGCCTGGAATGCTCACCCCACTTAGCACCTTCACTAGAACGTCCCGGTGACTATCGGAACTCATCAACAAGTCCATAATTGATATGTGGGCAAGTGTCTTCCTCAGCTACTCTTCTATGGAGTACTCTTTAACATGCATCTTTCTCCAGAACTCTATTGCCTCAACATCAGTTATGTTCCTACTATGCTTTTGTTCTCTATTCTGATTTCCTTGGTTCACTTCCTTTGGAGCGTGGCACTTTCCAGATCTAGTCATCCCATGAGCAGCCGTGGTTTTTTTCATCTTTCCCTTTCCCTTCGACTGATAATTCCACAAAACTGCTTTGTACTCTTGATTTCCATCTTCTCTAACAGCTACAACGGGCCGTTGTTGATATGTCTAAACCATTAATGTCGCGACCCAAGTTACCCCTCCGTGTACTGTCTTGACGGTACCTAGTCTCTACGCCTAGGTAAGCCTACTAACTGCGGAAATGAGATGAAAGCATAAAAGACAAAAACTAATAGATATCTTTAATAAGCATAAAAGGTGCCACTCGGCATGTACAATAATCACTTTCCCAAAACCTGAAATATCGTAAGTCACAAGCTTCTAAGAAATTCTAACTGATCTATACATCAATGTCTGAAAAAAACAAGGAAACCTTAACATAAAGGGTAGAAGGAGACTCTGAGATCTACGGACGGGGGAAGATGTACCTTGAAGTCTCCAAAAGCAGTAACCGTAAATCTAAACTCGAGGATGATGGGAGGTACCTAGATCTACTCACAAAAAACATGTGCAGGGAAGGGCATGAGTACACCCCAATGATATCAAGTAAGTGCCAAATCTAACCTCGGTCGAGAAGTGATAAGATCATGTCAGTGCCTTACTATTATAAATATAATGAAATAAGATAGAATAAAATATCACGGTAACAATAAATACGGAATCTAACAGGAATAGAATTAATGACAGACAACATGTCAAAACATAGTGATAGCAACAGGAGATATCCCAGGATACCGTCTCGTAGTCCCAAACGTAAATGTGCAGGGGGATCTCCCGGAATACCTTTCCATAGTCCCAAAGTAAATATATAGTACAGAGGGGATCTCCTGGAATACCGTTCCGTAGTGCCAAAGTAAATATGCAGCTCAACCAACAGAGTTAACATTTACAACAAGAAAACCACAATTTTGGCTAAGTCCGAGTCAAGGAAGAACATGAAATATTTCTAAAACATGTTGCACAGAGTTCAGATAGGCAGTTAAGGCATATGGTCATGCTTTTCTAAACTAAACAAGTTATTTACATATGCTAGTGTAGCTCAATTAAAGGAAAACGGATATTTTGCTTAATGAAAATGGAGTTTTTCGACAAATAGCCCGTGTACGCACACGTCACCTCACGTACACGTCGCTCATATATCAAACAATACTAGATCCTAAGGGGAGTTCCCCACACAAGGTTAGACAAGCCACTTACCTCGAACCAAGCTCAATCAATTAGTCACAATGCCTTTCCCACGAATATCCGGCTCCGAGTGGACCAAATCTAGCCAAACCAATTACATAACATAAATGTAGCTACAAGAAACTAATATAGCTAATGAAATCAAAGCTAAAGCAAGAAATTAGAGAAACGTCCAAAACGCCTTCCCGGTCCCACGTATCGAAATCGGGTAAAAATCACAAAATATGAACACTCATTCACTCACGAGTCCAACCATGCAAATATTAGCCAATTCCGATCACAACTCGACCTTCAAATCCTCAATTTATGATTTATGAAGTTTCTACAATTTTTCCCAAATTTCCATCTCAAAGTACTAAATAAATGATGAAAGTAGCGATATATTCATGTATATTAACCTAATCCGAGTTAGAATCACTTACCCTGATGAACTTCTTGAAAAACTCACGAAAAATCATCTCAAATAGACCTCCCAAGGTCTAAAAATGAAATAATAACCTAAGACTTAGTTATATAGTACATTCTCTGAACTCACCATGTGCGGTCCACACAATTCCAAGTGCGGCCACATATCCCAGCTCCTGCGGTTGCACAAAAATTGTGCGGCTGCACTCTCTTGGTGACTGCACTGCCAGGCTTTACTACTTTTGGACATAACTTTTTCTACAGATGTCCAAATGATAACTTCTCTATCTTTCTGGAAACTAAACACAAAGGGAAACAACTTTCATTTTTGAGTCATCTCAATATTCCTTGTAGATCGAAAGATATAAGCTTCGGAAGTCGGACTAGCGAGAGTTTCTAAGTGCGGCCACACACAAAATTGTGCGGCCCGCACACTCCTCTACGGTCTGAAGTGTGGTCGCACACAAAATTGTGTGGTCCGCACAATTCCCCTGAGGTCCGTACTTCCCTTTTGCCTCAGCACTCTCAAAATGTGCGGTCCGCACTTCCAAAGACTCCCTAAACAACTTAGAGTGCTGAAAAGCCTGTACTCGCTCAAAACTCACCCCGAGGCCCCCAAGGCCTCTGAGACCTCAACCAAATATATCAACCAATCCTAAAACACCAAAAAAACTTAGTCGAGCCCTCAAATCACATTAAACAATGCTAAAATCACGAATCATCTTCTGATTCATACATAAAGAACTTGAAACTTCCAAATTTGACAACTGATGCCGAAACCAACCAAACCACATCTAATTGACCCCAAATTTGGCAAACAAGTCAAAATCAACATTATGGACCTAATACAACTTTTGAAATCGTAATCCGACCCCAATATAAAAAAATTCTTTTAACGGTTCAAAACTCTAAAAATTCGACTTTAGCCATTTCAAGCCTGATTGAGCTACGGACCTCCAATATGCAATCCGGACACGCCACTAAGCCCAAAATCACCCAACAGAGCTAACGGAATTGACGGAATTCCATTATGGAGCTATCTTCATACTGTTCCGACTACGGTCCAAATCATAAGACTTAAACTCCCATCTAGGGACTAAGTGTCCCAAAACACTCCAAAAAACAAAATGAAACCTCCTGACAAGTCACAATAGCAGAAAATAGATATGGGGAAAGAAGTTAATAGGGGATCGAGGGTATTATTCTCAAAATGACCGGTCGGGTCGTTACATCCTACCCCTCTTAAAATAATCGTTCGTCCTTGAACGAGCATAGAGACATACCTGAAGTGGTAAAAAGATGAGGATAACTGATGTGCATATCCTTCTTGGTCACCCAAGTCGCCTCCTCGACCTGCTGACTCTGCCACTGAACCTTCACTGATGCATTGTTATTTGCCCTCAACTTTTGAACCTGCCCATCCACAATAGCAACTGGCTCCTCAACATAGGATAGATCCTTGTCCAATTGGACTGAGCTGAAATCGAACACGTGAGACGGATCGTCGTGATACATCCGGAGCATCGAAACATGAAATACCGAATGAACTCCTTCTAGACTGGGAGGTAAGGCAAGCTCATAAGCAACCTCCCCAATCCACCGCAACATCTCAAATGGATCAATGAATCCGTGGCTGAGCTTGCCCTTCTTTCCAAACCTCATGACGCCTTTCATAGGCGAAACCCTAAGCAAGACCCGCTCTCCCATCATAAATGCAACATCGCGAACCTTCCGATCTACATAACTCTTCTGTCTGGACTAGGTTGTGCGAAGTCTATCCTGAATCACCTTAACCTTCTCCAAGGCATCCTAAACCAAGTCCGTACCCAATAATCTGGCCTTGTCCGGCTAGAACCAACCCATTAGGGACCGACACCGCCTACCATACAGAGCCTCATACGGTACCATCTGAATGTTGGACTGATAACTGTTGTTGTTGGAAAACTCCGCATGGGGTAAGAACTGATCCCTAGAACCTCCAAACTCCATCACACACGCATGGAGCATATCCTCAAGAATCTGAATAGTGCACTCGGACTGTCTGTTTGTCTGAGGGTGAAATATTATGCTCAACTCCACCTAAGTACCCAACTCCTGGTGTACGGCTCTCCAAAACCGTGATGTAAATTGTGTACCCCAGTCAGAGATGATAGATACCGACATGCCATAAAGTCTGACAATCTCCAGGATATAAACTCGAGCCAGTTGATCGGAAGAATAGGTAGTCATCATAGGAAGGAAATGAGCTGACTTGGTTATTCTATCCATAATTAGCCAAACTACATCAAACTTCTGTTGAGTCCGTGGGAGTCCAACAACGAAATCCATAGTCATCCGCTCCCGCTCCCACTTCCACTCCAGAATCTCTAACTTCTGAAGAAATCCCCTCCTGTCGCTGATGCTCATACTTCACCTGCTGGCAATTTAGACACCGAGCAACATACTCCACTATGTCCTTCTTAATCCTCCTCTACGAGTGATGCTGCCTCAAGTCCCGGAACATCTTTGCTGCACCAAGATGAATAGAGTACCAAGAGCTATGAGCCTCCTGAAGAATCAACTCACGCAAACCATTCACATTTGGCACACATAATTTGCCCTGCATCTTCAAGGCACCATCATCCCCAATAGTGACCTCTTTGGCATCATCGTGCTGGACCGTGTACTTCAGGAAAAGTAGATGAGGGTCATCATATTGACGCTCCCTGATACGATTATAAGGAGAATACCGAGAGACCACACAAGCCAATACTCGACTTGGCTCAAAAAAATCCAATCTCACGAACTGGATAGCTAAGTCCTGAACATCTAACGCCATGGGCCTCTCCGCTGCTGGTAGATAAGCTAAACTCCCCAAACTCTATGCCTGGTGACTCAAAGCATCGGCCACCACATTAGCCTTCCCCGGGTGGTACAAAATGGTTATATCATAATCTTTAAGCAGCTCTAACCACCTCCTCTGATGCAAATTAAGATCCTTCTGCTTGAATAGATAGTGCAAACTCCGGTGATCAGTGTAGATCTCACAAGGGACACCGTACAAATAATGCCTCCAAATCTTCAAGGCATGAACAATAGCTGCTAACTCAAGTCGTGGACATGATAGTTCTTTTCATCCACCTTCAGCTGTCTGGATGCGTAGGCAATCACCCTACGGTCCTGCATCAACACCGCACAGAGGCCAACTCGCAACGCATCACAATAAACTGTATAAGACCTTGAACCTATAGGCAATATCAATACTGGGGTTGTAGTCAAAGCTATCTTGAGCTTTTGAAAGCTCACCTCACACTCCTCTGTCCGCCTGAATAGAGCACTCTTCTAGGTCAGCCTGGTCATAGGTTCTGTAATAGATGAGAATCCCTCAACCAATCAACGGTAATAGCCCGCCAAACTAAGAAAGCTCCGGATCTCTAAAGCTGAGGACGGTCTGGGCCAACTCTGCACCATTTCCACTTTCTTCGGATCTACCTTGATTCCTTCACTCGACACTATGTGACCCGAAATTACCACGGAATCCAACTAGAACTCACATTTTGAGAACTTTGCATATAATTTCTTCTCTCTCAAGGTCTGAAGCATAGTCCTTGGATGCTGCTCATGATCTTCCCGACTCCGGGAGTAAACCAGAATGTCCTCAATAAAGACAATGAAGAATGTATCATGATAAGGCCAAAATACAATGTGCATCAAATGCATAAATGTTGTTGAGGCTTTGGTCAACACAAATAACATCACAAGGAACTCGTAATGACTATTCCGAGTTTTGAAAGCAGTCTTCAGGATAATTGGCTCCTGAATCTTCAGTTGATGATAAACTAAATGCAAATCAATCTTGGAAAACACTCGGGCATCTTGTAACTGATCAAATAGGTCATCAATACGAGGAAAAAGATACCGATTCTTCATTGTAACTTTGTTCAACTGGCGATAATCAATGCACATATGCATAGAACCATCCTTATTCTTCACAAACAAGACAGGAGAACCCCAAGGTGACACACTGGGTCAAATGAAGCCCTTATCAAGCAATTCCTATAACTACTCTTTCAACTCAGGAGGGTCCATACAATAAGGAGTAATAGAGATGGGCTGAGTGCCTGGGAACAAATCATTGCCAAAATCAATATCTCTATCGGGCAGCATGCCCGGAAGATCAGTTGGAAATACATCAGGGAAATCCCTAACTACTGCGACCGAATCAACTGTCGGGGTATCAATACTGATATCTCTCATATAAGCTAGATACGCGTCATACCCCTTCTCAACTATTCGCTGATCTTTAAGAAATTAAATAACTCTACTAGGAGTGTAATCTAAGGTACCCCTCCATTCTAATCGTGGTAAAGTTGGCATAGCCAGCATCACGGTCTTGGCGTGACAATCAGGAATAGCATAATGGGGAGACAACCAGTCCATGCCCAAGATAACATCAAAATCTACCGTGCTGAGCAATAATAAATTGACTCTGGTCTCAAAACCACTAAGAGCTGTTATACCCCATGTTTTTGTACGTGGAACTATGCTATAAGTAAATAGATATATGATTGGAAATGAGATGTTACATTCCGTATTTTCGTACGTTAAAGTTTTGTCGTAAGTTAATCAACGTAAGTTCGGGAATGAGATTATTTTGAGATTATAAGCATTATGTTATTTCAAACAAGTGATGAGTAAATTTGTGAAGGTGAGAGGGTAAGCAAATCAAAGAAAATAAATTTTCATCAAAGTTTAACATGTTGGGATAAAATACGACCCGAGCAAAAATACCCGATATTTATGGACTAGTGCCATACAAGGTACCACATGACCATGATACTTAGGTGTGTTAAAAATGAGTAGTATTTTAAGTAATTTGAGATAATTTTTAATTATGTGAATTATTGATTAATGGGAGAATTAATAAATTAATTAAGGATTAGTGGGTACTTAATTAAAGATTTTGGATAACTTAAAACTCCCCCTAACATGGCAAGCATGTTCCCATCCAATGAAACTTGATAAGGATTGAAAGGTGTCATATTTTAAGGAAAAAAAGTGACACCAAGTCTTGAAAGGTGGGGCCCACACCACCAAGACATGGAATCTTTCTCTGATTCAAAATAAATGTAGGTTACATCTAAGAAAGTCTTCAACAACGTGAGTAGTATTTTAATGAAGTTATAAACTTCATTAGCAACGTGAGTTGCTTAACTACCACTCAAACGGGATTCAGTAATATTACAACAACGTGGAATTTACGATTCTAAAGGAATATGGTGTAATCTTCCTCAAAAATATCATAAGGATTTTTTTCTACTCCAATCTTGATGTCACATGATTTGTCGCAATTAACGTGTGTTAGAGGAATTGTCAGGAGAATCGACTTAGGTATGTTAAGGCTATCCCTTCTTCCTTTTGGCATGATCAATACGACACAAACGAAATGAGTAAATGCACAATTTCCATAAATGACTATATTCATAGAAATACTAGAGATGATTATCTTCTTGATTCTCTATGTGTCATATTATTCTATAATTTATTCATGAGTCTCAGAAAATACGTAAGTTGATAAAATTTCATGATATTAATCAAAGTCAAAATGATCTTATGACACTCCGAAAGATTTTATTCACGTACTTCACACGCATTGCATTCATGTTCATTGACCCATGACTAGATGGCGTTATATACGCGTATATATGTATATATATGTATATGGGATATGGGAAAAGGTTATGGCGCTATATACGCACCACCACTTCATCAGCTGGTATACATTAATGATTTGACCACAGTGGCAGAGATGATATGATTGGATGCCCTCAGAGGCTTCATGATGTTATAAACACATATATCCATGCATGGTATGAAATTTATATGCATATTCATGACATTATAATATTAAATGATTCACAGAGTTATTCGGATATACATGTTGAGTCTTTTACTCCATGTTTCTCTCATGTCTACTAGTTACTGATTTTCATTCCTTACATACTCGGTACATTATTTGTACTGACGTCCCTTTTGCTTGGGGACGCTATGTTTCATGCCCGCAGGTCCTGATAGACAGGTCGAGAGTCCTCCAAGTAGGCTATCGGAAGGTGGGGGTATACTTCATTTGCTCCAGAGTTGCTTATTTGGTCAGTATGATTAGTACATGTATTGATTGGTATGGAGAGATCTTGTCCCGATCTTTATGATAAGTATGTACTCTTAGGGGCTTGTGGATAGATGTCATGTATACGAATGCTTGTATGACCTTACCGGCATATGTTTTGAGTTCACAAATGATTATGTTGACCTTATAGGACCATATATCACATGAATAATTTTTTTATATCTGGTTGGGTCGTCATATATTGAGTATTCCCCTATGTATATTTTGGTTAGCCCATGACGGCCCGTTTGGACCAATTGCCAATGAAAGTACAATAAGAAAGATATGTTATGTTGGTACTTGGTTAAGTAAGATACTGGGTGCCCGTTGAGGCCTATAGGTTTGGATTGTGACAAAATTGGTATCAGAGAAATTTTGTCCTAGGGAGTCTACAAGCTGTGTCTGGTAGAGTCTTGTTTATGGGTGTGTTGTGCACAACACATATAAGCAGGAGGCTACAGGGAATTTAAGACTGTCACTCTTTCTTCTTACTCTAGATCATGTGGTAGAGCTTAGTTTTAAGAACTCAATTTCCTAAACTCTATCTTATTCGTAATAAGATGATGCTTACATCCAGAAAGACGGTTGGTAAGAGATTGCATGTGGCTGTGAAAGAGTTGAGGCAGAGGAACTCGATTTTTGCATCATGATTATGATGGATAAATATGAGGTATTCAGTAGATCATGTGTATACTAAAGATGTGTAAGCTTCTCGATAAGGATCCCTAAGTCAAAAAGGTCTATCCACTCTTACGGTAAAAAGGAATAAGAGAATCGGAAAGTAGACACAAGTTTCAGCAAGTAAAAAAAGTAAGGTGAAGAAGGATACGAGGTATCTAGTTAATGAAGATTAACATTATTTACAATTCATGTAGAGAAATATAAGCATTTTGAGTTACCTTTAATTGTAACAGAGATATGTACAATCGGCCATTCCAATCTCAATTATGCCCTACGAGAGCTAACATGTGTAGTTAAGAGACATATAGGATATCAGGATCCGGTTGGGGTTAGGGTAACCCAAATTAGTGAATGGATTGCTTGCGTTAGTTGACATTTCCAAAGTATATTGCAATGTGCTAATAGATCTCCTTGTGAGACACCAAGATAGTGCACTCTAAAATAGTACAGCTAGACATGAGTACTACAAAGATAGGCACTGGAAGCCTTGAAGGGATAAATATTACCTTAGTATGGCTCCCGTCCCTACTAGAGCGAGAATGTTAGGCAACCCGAAGAGCTAGGGGATGGAGCAAGGGTAGCTAAAGAAAAAGAGTAACTTGTTGGAGTTTTCAGAATAAAGTAATTGGCATAAATGTTAGCAGGGAAATAATAAGAGAGTTAATGAAGCATTATGAGTAAGATGTGATACATGGATCACAAAGTTAAATCAGAAAGATAATAGTATTACAGAGTCTATAGTCAAGTGAAGGAATAGACAAGAGGTGACATGCCGTAATACAACAAAAGTGTGTAGGACATACTGTCATGTCCTCATTTCGAGAAACAAGTTCGTGATTCTAACATAATTACCAAAAGAAAAAGTTAGACCCCAAAGTAATACAAATCAGTATGGGCTAGCGAACAAGGTAAATTAAACATGAATTAGGGACTGAGTGTTTTGATAATAATCAGCATCATGAGAATTTCAGATTGCGTTTCGGCGATAATAGAATGGACAATAGAAGAGGATTCATGAGAAATTTAGAGAATGGTCATCAGGAAGACGCTTCCCTAAAGTAAGCAAGGTTAGCAAAGTTAAGCTTAAGGGACTGTATGTGCCAATTACACTAGGTGTCAGCATCGCAAGCAAGGAATTTTATTATCCTTGGTATATAAGGATTACAACAAGGCGAGTAAGGGTCATCGATGATGTGAAATAACGCCAAAGATGAAGAGGTAAAACATTTATAGGTAGGCATAGGCCGTCTTAGCTCCAACACTTAGTACTCCCCTAAAGGGGGGAATATGGAGTGATGTCGCATTAAGTCGTTCTAGTAATATGGAATGGAAAAGGAAGAATATATAAAAAATGAATAAGGGATGAGATTGCACTTATCCAAAGCCTATAGATATACTATGATTCCAGAACATTATGCAAACACGAAGTCAAGGAAATAATGTAAGGGTCCCTGCCCAAGATGTTATTGATAGATAAGGAGCCAGTGAAGACGTAAGTTAAGACAAAAGAAATTACCCAACAAAGATTATGCTGAATATTAAAATGAGAATGGGCCAATGAGTAGTTAGTAATTGATTCAGGAAGATCCTAGTTATGGCCAAACATGAGGTTACAGACGAGTCAACCGATCATGTAAGATAAATATAGAAAAACCCAATATAGTGAATTCAGCACCGCAGTTATGACATCGTAAAAATTGAGAAATATTCAGATAGGAGTCAAGGTAGTTAAAGGTACTATATGAGTGTTACGGAAGTAAAAGAGAGTTCCACTAGGTAGACAACCAAAATATCATCTCAGAAGCAACCCTAAAAGCACAAAGGGTGTGGAGGTAAGTAACTACGGATAATTATAGTCCAGGAAGGACATCAAAAATTTCTTCGAGTATTCAGTGTAATAAGCTCGCTGATTTACAAGAGTTAGAGGATCCTCCTTAAATACTGCAATAAAAGACTAGCTGAGGAAATAAAGAAGAAGGCTTCAACCTAAGCACAGTGACCTAAAGAAGAAATAGTCGTGTAACGACAGTCTCACAATAACATTGTATGCACTTTATAAGAAAATGGCACCTACCATGGCTAATGAACGGGAAGTAAAATTAGAAGTGATATTCAAGATCATATGAGTTGTATGGAATTCTAATATGTGTGGGCACTAAGATAAGCTAAGTATGGACGCAAAAAGGGGGCAGAAAGACCAGGAAAGGTAATAGCTTCCGTTTAAAGAAAGTTGAGAAGGAACAAAAGAAATTATTCGATGAATGATCCAGAGTTAGTTACATTATGAACGCGCTTAAGAGTTCGGAGTATTATCCATGCAGCATATATGTTGACAATCATACAACCGTAGAAGATTCCAGTATAATTCCAGTATTAAAAGAAAGAATTGAGCCTAGGTCATAAACAAATAATTGAAGTTCTAGAAGATTGAATCATGGATATTCCATAGAGTCTATGAAGGGATAAAGAAATATCTAATACCATGAGCCGTAGAACGGAAGATAGTTTAAGCCTGCATAAAGGTTGATCAGAGGAAAGAGGAAACTAAAGAGGTAAATCAACTAAGTAAATAAGGAATTTGATTACTGGACCAATGAAATTATGGACATCGTGTTTGAGAACATTGTAGAATCACTCTTAATAGCATAGGTACAAGAGAGATAGTACAAAAATAGTATTCTACAACGGCTCTGCAATAAAGCCAGTTAGAAAAGTACCAGCCTAATAAGAAGTAAGTACAAAGCTCCCACCGGATTGTGTATGCACTAGAGGTGCAAGTATTACAATAGAGCTTCAAGCTATGGATGTGAATTATACCCATATGGAAGGGAGGTCATGAAATAAATAGAAGATACGATGCAATATTTAATATGGACTTCATTATTGGATTACCTCGCTCTTATCATAAGTTTGACTCCATCTGGGTGATAATTGATCGACTTACAAAATGTGCCCATTTTATGCCAGTTAAGACAACTTACACAGCTAAAGATTATGCGAAGTTGTATATGAAGGAGATTGTCAGGCTTCATGGTGTGCCGGTATCTATTATATCAGACCGAGGAGCTCAATTTACAGCTAACTTTTAGAGGTCTTTTCAGAATGGTTTAGGCACATAAGTGAATCTCAGCACTGCATTTCATTTACAGACTGATGGACAGGCTGAACGTACCATTCAAACACTACAAGATATGCTACGAGCATGTGTTCTAGATTTTATGGGGAATTGGGATAACCGTCTTCCACTCATAGAATTCGCCTACAATAATAGCTACCATTCCAGTATTAAAATGGCCTCATACGAGGCACTATATGGGAGGAGATGTAGATCACCAGTTGGGTTCAAAGTCGGTGAAATAGAATTATATGCGCCAGATTTTATTCACCAAGCCATTGAGAAGGTGAAAGTGATATATGAGCGATTGAGGACGGTACAAAGCAGGAAAAAGTCTTATTCTGATGTCCGACGTCGTGATCTGGAGTTTGAGGTTGGTGATTGGGGTTTCCTGAGGATCTCACCAATGAAGGGTGTTATGCATTTTGGGAAGAAAGGTAAGTTGAGTCCAAGGTATATCAAGCCGTATAAAATTCTTCGACTAATTGGATAAGTTGCTTATGAGTTAGAATTGCCATCCAAATTGGA
Organism: Nicotiana tabacum; assembly: GCF_000715075.1. Classification (NCBI taxonomy): domain Eukaryota; kingdom Viridiplantae; phylum Streptophyta; class Magnoliopsida; order Solanales; family Solanaceae; genus Nicotiana; species Nicotiana tabacum. Next base: position 29,127,284 of record NC_134085.1, read on the forward strand.
ATTTGTCCACCCGGTATTCCATGTATCTATGTTGAGGAAATGTATTGGAGACCCTTCTCGAGTCATCCCTATCAAATATATACAAGTTAAAGAGGATCTATCATATGAAGAAGTGCTAGTGGCTATAGTAGATCGATAAGTCCGCAAGCTGAGAACAAAAGATGTAGCTTCCGTCAAAGTATTGTGGAGGATCAAGAATATGAAAGAAATGACACGGGAAGCAGAAAAGGAAGATGAAGTCTAAATACCCTTACCTATTTCATAATGAAGATAACAAGGATGCTGGAGGAACGCAGGATACATTATAAGGTGAAACGGCTCTATGAGGTAAGCAATAACTTGAGAATACTCTTCCTTAACACAAAATGGTGATATGCAGATAATGTATATATCCATAATTCTTTGTGTAGCCTTGTGAGGCCATAAGTTGGGCTTAACTGCTTGCAAGCTTTGCTAGTGACCATTTTATAGGGGAAAATTGACCGGAAATTTCCGTTGGAATCCAAGATGATTTCGACTCCCCATAACCCCTTACATTCGAGGACGAATGTTCCTAAGGGGGGAGGGTGTTACAACCCATATTCACGTACGTTAGTTCATGCCATAAGATAGTCGACGTAAATCCATGAAAAGATTATCTTTAAGATGATAAGAAGTTAACCCTATTGGTCTTAAATGATACAAAGGTGTATAAGGGTGGTTAACAAGTATTAGAAGTTAAACGAATCAAGGATGTTGTCAGCCATATTTTCGGGTAAACCTAAAGGTTCTTAATACGCTCAAGAGGTCATGTTTTAAGGTATTTGAGTCATATAAGATCTGTATCATAAGTCTTGAAGTCAAACGAGTTATGAAACAAAGGTCGACAAAAGTTGTCACAACTTATGTTCATAATTTTACTTAAACATTAGGTCAAATGTTAATAAGCTTTTCTCTCAATTTCTAAGGAATTATGGGGTGATATATCCACCAAATTAAATCTCTATGAGTCTAGTTTCCAAATCATTAAACCGTTTGTCTATGCGACATCGGAGTAGAGAGATATAAATATTTTTCCGAGACTGCACAAGCTGCTATGTGACAAGTAGGTGTGTCACCTACTTGGTTAAATGATAGCCCAAAAATAGGAAATTTCGGGTCAGCCAAACAGCCCATTTAAAGGGTTATCTCCTACAATATAACCCTCATTATATATCATAAATAATCAAACCTAAACCCCTGCAAACTTCCTCCCAAAAATTATCCATAAAGTCTAATCGATTTTCCCTATCTTTCAAGTTCTAATTGGGGGTAAAACCTAGTGTTTTAAGAGCCAAGGGAAGCGCTGAGTTATCCAAAAAGTAAGGTATGTTTACTTCTCTCTTTCATACATTTTTTCTGCTATGAATTCATGGTAATTCGTTCTATACATGTAAGAACTCACGGGACAGTGATCGGAAGTCGTGAGTTCGAGTTATTCACTTGTAACGGACTATTTTGTGGACTATTTTGTGTTGCTATTGGGCTTCATGTTTTACTACTGTTTTGTGGAGTTTTGGAGGAGGAAGGGTGTGGAGAAACACCATATAGATATAGGCTTGTGGTCTGGTAGTTCTTCATAACATTTCTGGGTTGTTTGACACGACTACGGTGGCCGTCGTATGTATGAAGTGATTAGGTTACGCGTGGACTATTTTGGGAGGCTCAATATGATTATTATTAATGTTGTTTGGGATATTTGGTGATTGTTTTGAATTGTGTGAAGTCATATATATAGGGTAGGTGTTGTCCATTTCATCGTAAAATAGGTTGTGGTCGATACATAATAGTTATGACGCTTAAATGATAAGGATAGTATCGTTTCTCTTATTGTAGACTAAGGAGTCATGACAATTGCAGGCCTTGAAATTGGGGCAGTATATACAAGGTATGTGAGGCTATCTCTTTCCTTCTTTTGCACGATTCCGATTGTACATAATGTAATGAACGAGCTTCCAAAGATACTCTACTCTTAGAAGCTAGTGGTACTTACATTGTTTCCCCTCTTATGGAACGATTGATGTTAATGTTTCTTCTCTTATTCTTATGTTATCAATGTTGTTGGTACTTCCTAATTCTTATAAGGTTCATAGTGAAGAGTTAGTCATAATAGCGTGTATAGAGGATACCGACCTTACGTCACTCTGAAAGGTTTAGAACGTGACTCCATGAGTCGAGCATGAATTATATATATGTATCTATTTTACTCTATCGAGCCGCGCTATAGTCAGACGGGTATGGCACCTATTGTATAATCACTAATCATTTGGGTTTTACCGAGCTCCACGTGGTTGGGTACGATACTACCGAGCCTTATGATGGCCGGGTATGTTTCTTTACAAGCCTATTACGGCCCGGTACGATATGATGATGATGATGCCCACAGAGGCGTATGTTTTAAAAGTTTATGTATATATACATATGTATCATGCATTTCATATCAGTAGCCCTCAGAGGTACGCAAATGTTACAAGTTGTATATTCTCTATCCCCGTTTAGATTACTGTTTGTACTTATGGTTCCCTGCCTTACATACTCAGTACTTTATGCGTACCGGTGCCCTTTTATTTGTGGACGCTGCATGTCGTGCTGCAGGTCTTGATAGATAGGCAGGTGAAGCTCCCCTACAACAGTAGGTTGTCCAGTTCAGCGGTGATGGGCGAGATCCCTTCTCCGGACTTGCCGTGGTCTTAGTATGAATTATTGTTATAGACATTATGGGTATGTCGAGGCCCTGTTCCGGCTATGTTGCAGCACTTATGTTCCTTTAGAGTCTCACAGACATGTGTCGACTCATGTATAGTTTGGTATGCCTTGTTGGCTGAATTTTTGTTGTATAGTCTTTCATGCCAGCGTGGTAGCTTGTACCTTATATATAGTTTCTTGATTGTCTGGTCATCCCATGTTATGTATGTTCATGCCATCATATTTTATTATTGGTTGTCCATGATCCATGTCTACCATTTATATTGATCTCGTCAGCCCTAAAGATAATAAAGAAGGTTAGATAAAATATACGTTGGTGCTCGACAAGTATGGCCGGGTGATAGTCATAGCCCTCCAGTTTGGGTCGTGACATCGAGACTTATATATTAAACTTTGTAAAAACAAAGGTACTTGTTTTGTCATCAAACCCCAGAAAAATATAGGGGTAAACCAACAACCATTCCAAAAAAGAAAATAAAAAACTTCCCACCAAAAAGTTCTAAACAAAACAACCAAGTGATGGAAAACATTAGAAGGCATCACCCACTGGAACATCAGCAATGGGAACATCATTAATGGGAGTAGAAGGGTCAGCTTGAGAAGCAGAGGCTTGAATATTAGCTTCACTAGGAACAAGTCCATCATCTTCGGGAACTTCACCTTCAGGTGAAGAAAAGCTTTAACTCTGTTGAGTTTTATCAATTGCCTCTTTAGCTTTAGCAATCTCAACGTTAAGGTCAAAACTCTCCTATGTGGCCTCTATTAGAGTCTCTAGGTGATTATTCAATAAAGCTCAAATCACGTCAAGGATAGCTTATCCTTGAGAGCCTCATAGACTTTCTCCCACTGATCAATCTCGGCTCTCAACTCTTCCTTCTCTATTTTGGAGGCATCAAAAGCTGTCTTCAAAGGGGTAAGGGAACTTTCCAAGAATTTAACTTATCAGTAGAGGCACAGAGATCTTCTTGAGTTTGAGTAAGTGTTTGAACTAACTCTCCTGCATAAGTCTCTTTCTGGTCATGGAGTTCCCTCAAACTCCTTATCTCTTTGGTTGCCTTCGAAAGTTGCTCAGCAAATGAGGACTCAAGTATATCCTTGTCCTTACCAACTTGACTTGAAGAAGCCTTCTCAATCGCTAACTCAACAGTGACCATCTGCATTTATTGTTCTAAGGAATCCTTCTCCTCTACCAACACTTCCATCTCCAATTGAAAACCTTCAAATTACTCTTTCCAATTGTCAGCCTCAGTGCGATAATCAATAATTTGTTGGTCAGCATGGACGATCCTTTTCATGAGTTCCGTACCGATCAAATTGATCATACAAAAAAGCGGTTATGGATAAAATGAAAAGAAAAGAAAGAAGAAGTAGAGTCAAATTCAAACTTTTAGAGATGAGTGAACAATATCATTCATCCAAGTCAATGAACTATGACTCTCCAACTTCACCTTCTCCATAGGACCGAGCAAAGGCTTCAACCATACATTGACTTGACCCGACTTCTTCAATAAGTTCCCACCTTCAAGAACCTCGACAACAATTTTCTTCATCAATTTCTTACTACTAGAAGGATCAACTTCTATATGAGAAGTAGAAGCAACTGGAATGGCCGATAAGGTAGAAGCAGTCACGGGGGTAACATCGGCAGCAACTTCATGTAAGGGAACTCGGGGATGAACGGGGACTGACATTTGAAATGAGGTAAGGGAAACTCCTCAGAAATGGGTTCAAAGGCTTCATCACTTTTGAAGCCAAGAGTAAATAATTGTTTAGCAGAAGCATGGGGGTCATTCACTTCTTCATTAGAGATCACTAATTGGGCACTCTGGCTCATCCAAAAGTCTAGAGGGAACTGAGCTTGATGGAGGGGTAGCTTCATCATCAAAAATAATGTGCCTCTTGACTCGAGGTCTACGAACTAAAAACCCATCATCTAGTTCTTCTTCACCCTCAGAGCCACGGGCTCCATCAACTTTCCTTTTTGAAGAAGAGATCAAAATTCTCTCTTGAGCAAGAGTCACAGAAAGTCTTGTGGATGAAAAAGAAACAGGACTGACACCATGAATAGGGAACCCTAGCAAAGGAAAACGACATGGTAAGAAACTCTTAAGTTAGCAAAAGAGAGAAATAAAAAGACTACGCGGGAAAAAGTACCATGTGTCTTTACTTTTCAGCCGAACCTCTGTGAGGTATATTTCCAATATTAGGGGCAACAGATAGTAGCTTCTCTACCCAAGCACGGAAGTTAGGAATCTCCCCAAAAACTTCCATGGATGCTGAAAAAGTAGGAACGAGAATACATGAGTATCTTTTTTTAGAAAGGAAAAAGACAAGGTAGAAATACTTACGTGCAAAATTTTATTTTTCTGGAAAAGGCATGTTTTCTTCACCCACCAAAGCACTAGTAGGAGCAGCAAAGAAGCGGACATACTAGCCACAGTCTCTGTCATCTTCAGGGCTAACTAATACCCTCTTACTTCTGGCCACAAAGGAAAAAACTCCTTCACGAAATAATTAGGGAAGTAAAGATGAAGCAATTGACAGAAAGTAAAAGGCATAGAGGCCAAGCTCGACAAATAACAGAGGCATGCAGCAGCTCTCCAAACAATAGGACCAATCTGTCCCAAGCATATATTGAAGTAATGGCAGAATTCAATGATCACTGGATCAATAAGAGGTTTAAATCCTAAGGTAAAGGGATATGTGTATACAAGGGAATAACTAGTCTGGTATGAAGTTATTCTCTGGTTGGCACCAGGAACTAAAATTGGGAAATCAGGTTTCCAGTAACATTCTCTTCGAACAAGGGCAAGAAGACCAGTAGTAAACAATGTTGGGTAACGGTCAGCACGATCAAGGGAATATAAGGAAGAAACTTGACTCTTCATAGATTTACGATCAGTTACAAACAAAAACTCTTGAGGAACAATAGTGACTGTGGGTTCACGTATAGTTTCAATTGAATTTTTAGCTCTAGAAGAAGATCTTAGGGTTATAGGAGCCCTAGCTCTAAAAGAAGACGGATTAATAGCACTACTTTGAGAGGGAGAACCACGGTTAGATATAGAACTAAGGCTACGTAGCCTGCCACCCCTTCTGCTTCTAGTGAGAGCATTAGAAGAAACAAACTCGTCAACAATTATAACTTTAAGGGGATCAAGAGAATACATGATTATCCTAAGAAGAATAAGGAAAAAATGCAGAAGATGGTAAAAGAAGAAGACGAAGGCGAGTATGAAAGAAGAAAGGCTTGAAGAAATCAAAAAAAAGGTGAAGTATTTATAAGAAGACACGACCATTAAGGTTATTATGAAGAGTCATAATGGAACCGTCACTTCGTGACTGATGCGGCTGCAGAAAAGCCCTAAAAGCGCTGAGGAACTGAAGAACCAATTGGTAGAAGTCACATGGCATGATCATTAAATAGACGTGATATGCGTCACATCGGTTCAGAAGGAGGTATGATTGTATTTAAGAAAACGGTGGCAGTTAATTCCCGCCATGAAAACTTTCTACTTCCCCGAATATTCAGAAAAGTGGGGGGACTATCTGAATTGGTGGTGAAAAGGCGTTACACATGGAACAGGGAGAAACACACACGAGACGGTACGAAAAAGAGAACCGGGCCTAACAGTTCGCAAAGAATAGATGAGGACAAAATGAATAAAGAATAAAAATAAGGAAAGGTACATGAACCGGAAGTAAATAAGGAAGGTGAATCGGATTAGATATGAGGCATTTATAGCAATAAATACGCCATCAATAGATATCTGAGATAATGGGCAATCAATATCATTCATACCCGTAATCAATTCAAAAATGTGGGAAAAACCGTTACTATTGTACATTCCTATATAAGGGCACATAATTTTATTGGTAGGGACAGATCTGAAGTGATATTGAAATATACTCTTTACTTTTCTGTTTTGTCGAAATCTACCTTGACTTTGCAATTTGTTTATCAATTATTTCTTTAGTTATTCTTATTATTTTCATTTAATATCATTGTGAAAGTGAAGTAAAACTTGGTTATCAGTAACCCGTTTTCTTCTAAAATTAGGTTTTGATAAAAAAAAAATTATTTTTGGTTAAACACATACACAGGCAACAAAGAGTACATGGGTATTTAGAAGTCTAGGAAAGACAAAAATTTCAACTGCTGTCAATATAAAAATCGTTCTAGCCAAACAATATTAGTTTAAAATAAGTATTTATTGAGAAAACAAAAAAAAAACAATAGTTATTCTTTTCCCAAAGAAAATTGAAGGAGCTAAAATTGCTCCTAAACTATGCGAAGAGAGCACTTTTGCTCTTTACTGTTAAAAAATTGGTATTTTATTTTTTAAAAATTTTATTAACTAAATTTAGAAATAAGGGCAAATGTACCTCACTTTTGTAACGGTAGGGGCATAAAACAGCCAAAATTTTAACGGAAGACAAATATGGTCTTGAGCGAAAAGTACAAGGACAATTATGACCATTTTTCGATATTTTAGCGAGAAATTTACCTGGAATACAACAATAGAAAGAGATATTTATAAGAAATACAACCACTTTTAAAAATTACTTTATATACAATTTAGTACAACTTTTTAACTTTTTTTAAATTAGATGCAACTTTTAATATATCTGAAATATCTCATTATGGAACTTGAAAATAGGGATTATGCCAACTAACACATAATCCCTTAAATTTAAAATAATGTCACTGTTCTCTCTCACCGAATCCGTGTAGACCACTAACTTTCTAATATTATATTTTATATACCATTATTATTTGTAAAGAACTATATTACATATATTTTTAATAAATATAATATATTAGTATACTCAAAATCAATACCCATATATTATATTAGCAATCAATGGTATATTATTAAGTATACGGTGGATATCGTATAACATATATATGTGCGTGCACGCGCCGCATGTGTGTTATATTATTCCTTTTCTATTATAGTATATCAATATTTAAATTTATATATATATACTGTATTGTTAGTATCGCAAAAATTAATAAATTGATTTCTCAAAACAATTATTTGGGTTTATATGTAAAAAATTTAGGAGAACATATCGGTTCTCTTGATAAAAAATTGGATGATTTGACTGATTTAATAAAGAAGATGAGTACTAACAAAGGACCAACCGATATTGCCTCCACTTCGGGAATCAAACCGATTGATCAAACAGTTCTTACTCATGTTCAAAGGCCTCCTGAGGTTCAAGATTTTAAATTCAAATCTCTTGATCACTTAGCAGACCTTCTTGATAAGAAACTTTCTGGTTTAAATATTAGACCAATTGATTTATCAAAAAAATTTCCTGATAAAATTGAGACTGTTTCCGATTACAAAACTGAAACGTGGTCAGAGCTTAATAAGCTAAGGGTTTAATTAAACCCAATAGTAAGTATGCCGACAAACCCCGGATGCAAACTTACTATTATTCCCGTCCTACTCCTCAAGATGTGTTAATAAAGGAACGCGATTGGAATCAGACTAATACGTCTTACAGCGGTTCCGAAATTTATGAATGGAATCTTGATGGCTTAACTGATAGACAGTTAACTATCCTTGTACATAGAATGCTTATGTACTCAACTATCTGTAAAAGTGTTAAGAACACCGATAGAACTATTTGCAAAATGATTATTGCAGGCTTTACTGGCCAGCTTCGTGGTTGGTGGGATAACTATCTATCTGTTGAAGAAAAGGCAACGGTTATTAATTCGAGCGTTGTTGACGAAGGGGTTGATAATATAGGCATGGCTCTAGTTAAAGGAAGAGAAAATGCTATTTATACCCTTATCCTTACAATTCTAGAATATTTTAACGGTAGATTTACCAATGGGCATGAGACCGTCCGTACTTTACTAAATGGTCTTAGATGTAGGACCCTTAGTGAATTTAGATGCTACAAAGATACTTTTATAAGTAGGGTTATGGAGCTACTCGAAAACAAATATGAACATTGGAAAGCTAAGTTTATAGACAACCTTCCCTCCTTATTCGCTGAAAGAGTAAGAAAAGCGTTAAGAGGTAGTTACGGTGAAATTCCGTATTGAAATTATACCTATGGTAAACTTATAGGTGTGTGTACACAAGAAGGATTATACTTGTGTAATGAGCTGAAGCTTGCTAGACAGCTTAAGATTGATAAGCTTAAAGAGAAATCTCAATTAGGTGACTTATGTACCCAGTTCGGTTTACCCGGAACCTCTACTCAAAGTAAGAAGAAGAAGAAGAAAAACAAATATCATAGATATCCTATCCCCAATAAAAGAGATCTGCTATCTAGATTATATGACGCCAATATATTTTCAAAATTCGATTTAAAATCTAGATATTGGCAAATTCAAATTTTTAAAGAGCATACTTATAGAACTGCTTTTAATGTTTCATTTGGTCAATATGAATGGAATGTCATGCCTTTTGGTTTAAAAAATGCCCCCTCTGAATTTCAGAAAATTATGAATGATATTTTTAACCCTTATCTAGATTTTATCATCGTTTATATTGATGACATATTAGTATTTTCTAAAACATTAGAGATGCATATTAAGCATCTTGATATTTTTAAGAAAATTATAATACAAAACGGCCTAGTTACTTCTAAACCAAAAATGAGTCTATTCCAAACCAATGTTCGATTTTTAGGCCATAATATTTGCCAAGGAAAAATTACCCCGATACAAAGAGCGATTGATTTTGCTTCAAAATTTCCTGATGTTATTACTGACAGGACTCAATTACACAGATTTTTGGGAAGTTTGAATTATATATCTCCTTTCTACAAAAGTTTATCTCGTGATCTAGCCCCTCTGTACGACAGGCTGAAAAAGGATCATAGGCAGCCTTGGACTTACCAGCATACTAAGTTAGTCAAAAGTATTAAACAACATGTTAGGTCTCTACCTTGCTTAACTCTTGCTAATCCTACATGACAAAAAATTATTGAGACAGATGCATCCAACGTTGGCTACGGTGGGATTTTAAAGCAAGTGAATCCCAACAATAAGAGTGAATACCTGATAAGATTTCACTCTGGTAAATGGATCGAAGCCCAGAAGAAATATGCTATTGTGGCTCATGAAATGTTAACTATTGTTAAATGTGTTTTAAAATTTCAAGACGATTTATATAATCAAAAGTTTTTAATAAAAACTGATGTTAAATCTGTTAAATATATGTTTGACAAAGATTTCAAACATGATGCGTCTAAATTAATATTTGCTAGATGGCAAGCTCAACTGGCGCCTTTTGATTTTGAAATTCAATACAAAAAAGGAATTGATAATTCTCTTCCAGATTTTTTATCCCCGGAATACTTAGACTGATTATGATTTTCTATACGACTTTTCTCGATGAAGAATTATTAATTACTATCCTTAAAGTGGTTAGATTAAATAGAGACCTACAAAGTCTCATAATTAAATTGATAATTGAAGAAATCATTGATAACCTGATTAATAATGAATTTTCTATTTATGATTATGCTAAAACTGTTAGGGATGATATGTTGGATTATTACTTCTCAGAATAAATTGACTTGTTATTTGTGCAGAATGGACCCTTCATGGTCCACCAGAGGCAGAGGTAGGGGAAGATCTTCCCCTAGTAAATCATATTCTCAAGGATCGTCATACGGATCCTCATCAAGTTCTCCGGTGATACAAACGGGAAAAAAAAGTTTAATAAACTCTAAGAAATTTCATAAAGGAGAGTCATTAGTAGGTCCGTCTATACATCTGGATGATATTCCAGAAGATAATCCATTATACGGTCATCTATAGGTATAGTTGGCCGCCAAAAAGCAAAGTAATACATTTGCTTCAATCGCTAGAGAAGAGGACAACGATGATATCAAGTCCTACGAAAAACTACCAAAGAAAGAAATAATATTTCTTTTAGAAAACTCTGAGATTCAGCGAAAGGATGAACCATGGAAGATATTCCAGAGATACCTAATTAATGGGTTATACTACCCAGGTGAATCATATAAAACCCGCGCTTATTATGAGACCATCCTCATCAGCACAGGTAGTGCAGAATTCCAGCACTTTTCCGGTTATAACACCAGTGAGAACGTTTATAACTTCTCAAAAATTATTATCAAACAGATTATATCTGTTGAAGAATGGGGGATATCCATAATAAAAGAGAGGCAGATAAGCCTTAATAAATCACCCATGAATTTTACTTACTGGGATTATATCCAGGCATTCGATAGAGTATTATATTATAACAATGATAGACATAAACACACTTGGTTTATTAAAATATGTGCAAAGATATTTGCAGGACCTATCCCTAATTGGTTTCTGAACTGGTGGTCATATCACGGCCCCACCTGAGCCATTTCTTAAGTTATACAAAAAATGGACAAAAATTTCTCCGTTTTTAACTGATTTATATCATACAGATCATATCTGTTATTTAGAAAAAATTAATCAGATATACTTCTTCATTGAGTTCTCTATTCCGCGGATTCATAAATGGACCCTCGAATTGGGGTTTACTGAAGAACAAATATCTTGCTTATATAGGGTCTTTTACAATAATTTTTGGGATAAGTTAATGAAGAATGATCCCAAAACGAAATTATTATACGGTCAAAAATTATTGGATTCCATTAAAGTACAGATCCAGTTATACGCGACCACTCACCAGAAGAAAATATTTGATGATAGCTCAGTCAAGCATATTGCTAGGAGAATCTCCATTCAAGATGGAGATAAAACTGATTTAATAAACCAATATCTGGAAGAAGTGAAAAGAAATTTGCTTCAAACTTTAAGCTAATGTAAAAAATCAGACACATCGATGCAAAGTGAAACAAGCAACGATGATGTAGAGGAAGATTCTGAACCTATGATGACAGAAAGGATATTGTGGGATAAAAAAATCAAAGAAGTGGAAGATTTCCTTTAAACGATGGACAAAGTAGAAGAAAGAAATAGTGGAAAATAGTGAAGCCGCGAAGGACTCCATAACAGGACCCCACTACAATAGTAGATACACTGTATACACAGTAAATACACTGTATAAGGGACCCGCATAAGGGACCCCACTGTACTGTACATAGATTCCTTATGTTTTTTTTTCTCTTCCTATAAGTAGGAGCCCTCTCTCATTCGGAGAGGCATCAGAAAATTCCCCTCTCTTTCTATTGAATCTCTCTCTCTCTCTTTCTCTCTTGTAAAGTCTTTTAAGCATCTTAGCTTCTTTATTTTGTAAATCAGTTAAAGGAAATAAAAGTTTCAAAGTTTAGTTCATCATCTTCAGGGCCTTGCGTCCCGGCCTTAAAGGTATTTGTTTATTTTATTTTACTGTATAGTATTTAAATTACTTTGTTTCTCTCCGCTGCCGTGACTATGTTCGGCTAAGCGTTTTCATATCTATGTTGAAGAACTAATTTCTCTTGCATATTAACCATGAAGAATCCAGACTCTTTCAAAATATAAAGGAATTTTAATATAGTTTCTTGGCTTTGTTCCAAGATTGTGGTACAGTCGACTCTGGTTCTACTCTTATTGGCTTTGCCTTAGTGGCTACGTCTAGCCAGCTGTGACATTAAAGTCCGCTAAAGTTGTCAAAAGGGCTATCCCTTTCACAGTTAGAACTGCTAGACACATGGGCTCAATAAGAGTATGTATCGAACTTAGATAGGCCCCTTGCTTGGGTAAAAGGATAGATCCTTCCATACAGTCATTAAAACTATAATAAAATTCCCGTATATTTCGAATTTTTACTGGTCGTGCGGACTACCGCCAACCTTCAAAGGTACTGAAACAGCTAGATCTGGATAGTCGTGCGGACTACCGCAACCCTGATAGCCCGTATAAGAAAAAGAGGTCTAGATATAGGTCTAAGGAAGAGCACGATACTAGAAAAGCGCATCGGAAATCAACTCGATTTACGAAGAATAGATCAAAGAGAGATCTCATTGATATTAAGTGTTATAAGTGTGGAGAATTTGGGCATATCGCTCCAAATTGCAAGCTTCAAAAGCTAAAGGCCTTAGAAGTAGATGATGGGTTACGTGACAAAGTTTATAACTTGTTATACACTTCCGGATCAGATTCTGATTATACTTATTCTGAGACTGAGTTCATGGAAGATATTCCAGAGATACCTAATTAATGGGTTATACTACATAGGTGAATCATATAAAACCCGCGCTTATTATGAGACCATCCTCATCAGCACAGGTAGTGCAAAATTCCAGCACTTTTCTGGTTATAACACCAGTGAGAACGTTTATAACTTCTCAAAAATTATTATCAAGCAGACTATATCTGTTGAAGAATGGGGGATATCCACAATGAAAGAGAGACAGATAAGCCTTAATAAATCACCCATGAATTTTACTTACTGGGATTATATCCAGGCATTCGATAGAGTATTATATTATAACAATGATAGACATAAACACACTTGGTTTGTTAAAATATGTGCAAAAATATTTGCAGGAGCTATCCCTAATTGGTTTCTGAACTGGTGGTCATATCACGGCCCCACAACAAAGATCTTGCCTGAGTCATTTCTTAAGTTATACAAAGAATGGACAGAAATTTCTCCGTTTTTAACTGATTTATATCGTACAGATCATATCTATTATTTAGAAAAAAATTGAACAAATATACACTACAACAGTAGAAACACTGTATACATAGTAGATACACTGTATACACAGTAAATATACTGTATAAGGGACCCGCATAAGGGACCCACTGTACTGTACATAGATCCAGTATATTTTAATACTCAACCCAATCTGTTAAAGGAAATAAAAGTTTCGAAGTTTAGTTCATCATCTTCAGGGCCTTGCGTCCCGACCTTAAAGGTATTTGTTTATTTTTATTTTATTGTATAGTATTTAAATTACTTTGTTTCTCTCCACTGCCGTGACTATGTCCGGCTAAGCGTTTTCATATCTATGTTGAAGAACTAATTTCTCTTGCATATTAACCATGAAGAATCCAGACTCTTTCAAAATATAAAGGAATTTTAATATAGTTTCTTGGCTTGGTTCCAAGATTGTGGTACAGTCGACTCTGGTACTACTCTTATTGGCCTTGCCTTAGTGGCTACGTCTAGTCAGCTGTGACATTAAAGTCCGCTAAAGTTGTTAAAAGGGCTATCACTTTCACAGTTAGAACTGCTAGACACATGGACTCAATAAGAGTATGTATCGGATCTAGATAGGCCCCTTGCTTGAGTAAAAGGATAGATTCTTTCATACAGTCACTAAAACTATAATAAAATTCCCGTATATTTCGAATCTTTACTGGTCATTATGAAATTCAATACAAAAAAGGAATTGATAATTCCCTTCCGGATTTTTTATCCCTGGAATACCTAGACTGATTATGATTTTCTATACGACTTTTCTCGATGAAGAATTATTAATTACTATCCTTAAAGTTGTTAGATTAAATAGACACCTACAAAGTCTCATAATTGAATTGATAATTGAAGAAATCATTGATAACCTGATTAATAATGAGTTTTCTATTCATGATTATGCTGAAACTGTTAGGGATGATATGTTGGATTACCGATGTATTAGTATACAATGAATATACTATAACAGATTTCATATAAACATTATATAGTATATTGTAAGGATTATGCAAATATAATATAATAGTATAAGATAAATATGCTATAACAGATTTCTTACTTTTATTATATTTGACTCCTATATTATATAGTACATCTCTCACCTATTTTTGAATAGCTGCATTTGAATTGGGGTAGATTTGGTTAGGCCTAATTTTAGGGATGTAGAGTTATTTTAGGAAAATTTGATTGTAGTCAATTTGCTTAAGCTTAAATTTAGGGAATGTTAAGAATTCTATTAAATTTTGCTACAATTTTGGAATCTTCATTTAGTATATGTTGAATAATGTCGGGAGACAGAAATTCTTTTAATTTAAATATATATTAACTATATAAATTAAGATAATGATATTGTATAATATGTAAATCAATAGCTAGTTGCAAATGATGAAATATACTATCTATAAAGTTGTAGTTATGTAATAAAGCTGAGGGCATGTGGGGCGTTGGGTAGGAGAGGGTTGCGTCTATTGTGGGGTTAGGAAAGAGTAGCGCCCTAGCTAGTCAATATAACGTCTTCTTTTATTTAATGGTTTAACGTATGGTGTCAGTTTTCTTGGACGGTTTCGCTCATTCGCGTCAAGGATTTTTTGGAATCGTTGTTCAAAGAATGTCGAAAAGAAAAGTAGTTCACCCCTCCCATTTTTAGTGTTGACAAGGCCCACTTAGGTTTGATAGTCCATAGTACTACGTACCACAAATTTATTTCTAGGATCTTATGGCATTATTGTAATAACACACACAAGACTTCTCAAAAATTAACTCTACAGATAAGTTAAGAAGAACGACTAGTGCATAGCATATGAATGAAAAGGCGTAGAGTGTTAATGCGACTATTCGCAAGGGTAAAAATGAAAAAATTTATTTGCACCAGATATTTACACTAAGTTGAGTTAAGTTAATTGATAAATGATGAAAAGTGCATATTTTTAGTATATTTGCTTATTAATTCTTGTGTGAGTCGCGGGAGATTACGTGGTTTTTGAAGTGAAATATGCTCATTATGTGTAGGAACGAGTTTGAATGATAAATGATCAAAAGATGACAATTTGACACAAACAGAAAGAGATGAAAAGAATTGGGAGCTCATCCAATCTTGTGTGCAGCATGAAAATGGATGCGAAAAAGAAGAAAACTGAAGACACAAAACAGTAAAGTGAAGCAAAGGCACAGATCGCTTCACGAACTAGAAAATTACAAAAGCTGAATCCACGTCTATGGTGCGCGACGCGCGAAGGCAGACGCGGATTCCAACTCTCCTATCCGAGATTGGACTGTATTCAACGACCCTTCACCCTGCTTAGGTCATATAAATACATCCTAAAATGTAACTTTGGAGGAGAAGACACTACTTTAGGGTTACACAACACTTTTGGAGGAAAGAATACACTAGGAGCAAGGAGGAATATCCAACCACGAGTTTTTCCTTTCTTCTTCCTGTTTTCTATAGTCGGTTCTGAATTTTAGTATTGTATTTTCACATACTACTGTGAGTAGCTAATTTATTATTCAGGGTTTTGATGGAACTTTTTGGAGGATGAATTCTTGTTAAGTTTGAATATAATTTAGCCTTTGAATTTCTTTACTTGTTCAACTACGTGCTTATTTCTGTTGATTGAATGGCCATTAGTTGACTGTGCCTATTTATTATGTATTTCTTGGGAAAATGGTACATATTTAGGTAGTTGTGGAACGACATCACTCATAACCTATATGAAGAATCAATACGGCAGGTTTAATGGTGGATTTAGGAATAACAAAGCCTTGACGTGGTCATAGAGAGCGGTAAGATTGTGCCGGCTAGCGTAGTTCGGGAGAATATGTCTAGTAAATTGTAGTAGTTGCTCGGGAGAGAATTACGACTGTTGAAGTGCTCACGATCAGTAGAGAATAATTAGGCAAATTTATAGGAGCCGTAGCGGGAGGGATTCCGACAATTGAGAAAATCATAACTCTAGACCTCCTTAATCTTGTCTCCAACCCTTAGTATCTTTAGTTGTTAATTTACTATTTTAATTTGTCGTTATTTGGTTTGACATAAGAATCTTAATATTTATAATTTAGGAATTATTCAAGCTTGTCTTCTTCGTTATAGTGAACAATTATAGCTAAACCTTACTTCTCTATGGAATTCGACTCTGGTCTCTAGACCGAAGTATATTTGCTATGATCGCTTATCCTTTTTGGGAGCAGAGTTGGGCGTGATCAAATTTTGTCGTTGTTGCCGGGGAACTTATGGTGTAGCTGCAAGTGCATATATTTCTAGGTTTAAAGTTTGAACTTTTATTTTTTTTTGTCTTATTTGATTTTTTTGATTTTACCTATTGATTTGATAAAATGGCATCTTGTAATTATGAGAATTTTGATTTTGGTACTTCTACTTTTGATTCTCCTTATGCATATTATAGAGGAAACTACCCATGGCAAAATTATCAAAATATTTCTGAGAGCGAGTTATGTGCACCAACTCAATATTATGTGTGGAATGTGTGTGATATGTGTGGTGGTCAAGTTGGTCACTTTTACGGTTGTGCTTATATTTCATATCCTTCCCTAACCCCTTACTATGATGGTTCTACTTTTTCTTGTGAGGTTAACAAGAATAAAGAAGCTAGGGATGACAACCTGAAAGAGATCACGGATATGCTAAGGTGTCTTGTGGAAAAAATAATGAGACATAATTGCGGATACAAAGACAAGATGTAACTATTCGTAACTTGGAGTTTCAAGTGAGTCAACTAGTTGAAACATTTAATGCTCCACATGTTAATATTATGGATAGTAGCCAAAAGCTGTGTGTATTAGAGACAGAGATTGAGGTGCCAGTGGAGGAGTCCAAAGTAGAACACCAACATTCTAACCAACTAAAATTTGAAGATGTCGATGTTATAGAAGAGATATTGGAGTCAACCAAGGACATTGATGATACATATTTAGTTAACTCTAGTGTCATTGGTGTTGAGGGTATTGAAAATTTCAATGTTCATGTAGTTGAGTGCATTGTTCCACACTCCAAGAATTTTCCACATTGTGTTTGGATGATGATATGAAAATAGAGTCATCCGAGCAAATTGAGGAGTTAAGAAATGAGGAACAAGGTGCCTATATTCTGGAATTCTTCTTGCAAGAAAGTTCGGATTACATACCTCATGCAAAGGCTAAGAAGAGCATAATGCTATATTATTTTCTTGGGGAAGTTAGATTTGTTCCACCACCTTTGGAGCATAACCGAAAACTTGAAGCAAAACTAGGGTTCAATTCATAAGCTCAAGGTGGAGACAAAAAGTGATTTGCGTCGTGCCGCGATGTTAAATAAAGCGCTTATTGGGAGACAACCTAGCTTTACTATTTTTTAATTTTAAATTTTTTTGGGGTGCCCGCACAAAGAATCAAGTTTGGGAGAAGTGTGAGTACCTCATGAGTTGCTAATGCTTCGACCTATGGCCTACTAGGGAGTTTCTTTTACCCTCTTGAATTTATGTGTGTGCTTGGGGGATAATTCACAATTTTAAGTATGGGGGGAAGAGACTGTTTGGGTGGATTCCTATGCTAGTTTAGTTGTGTTATTTTATATATTTTGAAAAAAAAAATTAAAACAAAATAATTAGGTAGAAATAATCCTTCTTGATTTTTCTTATGACCACGGCTCTTTTTTAAGCGATGACTCTTTGAACCGGGTAGTAATTTTTTTAAGTAAAATTTTCAAAATAATTTTGACTTTTCCCAACGGTGGACTTCCTAGACAGTTTTCTTGAGGGTATAAAGTATAAAGAAAAATACAAAATGATTTATTTTTTCTTTCCCTTGTTTTGAACTGATAATAGAATGGGAAGAACTTGAGTATCTATGATTTTTGACATGTTTTATATTGGGGCTTAGAGCTAGCGCATTTGTGTTGAGTACTTTCTTTTATATTCTTGTGACTATATGCGTTGAGAGTATATGTGACTTATTTTGACACTTGGTCTCATCTTTTGACTCCTATTATGTATATCCTATGTGATTGAATTATATTATGACAACACTTAGATGCCTTAACTTGATAGTCGAGTCTAAACCGTCCTGAGTAGTCATGTGCTTTGTGTGAGGTGAGATATTTGGTTGTGCTCTATGTCATCCCTTGCTAGTCTAGAACTTGCCCTATATACTAGTTGAAGCGAAAAAAGTAAGTTTTGCGAGTCTAAAAAATAATATAGGCATTTCTTTGATTGACCTCTGAGCTACTTGCCTACCAGTGATAAAATTATTCTTTGTTAGCCCATTTGAGTCTGTAAACCTTTTCTTTGGTTTCCATATTACATGAAGAATCCTTTTTGTTCTTAATTAAATCTTGTTGAACCATTACCTCCGAAAGCACTTAAGTCACTAGAAGAGAAGGAAAAGAAATTGCATAATTTTTTGAGTGGAACCGTAGAAAGGCCAAAATGTGCGTATGTGTATTGAGAGAGCCACTAGATGGAAATACCAATTTATGAAGATGTTTAAAAGATTTTGAAAAAAAATAAAGAAAAAGAAAATACAAAACAAAAAATCCCTCCAATTCACTTTGATATGTGCTAGTGCTTATGTAGAAGTGTTTAGCCAATGAGCTATGTTATGTACGGTTTCGTAGCGATATGTTGAGTGATCATGAAGAGGATGTGCTTAAAGATAAAGTGTATTGTATTAAAAGTGCTTAGGAGGGTTAGTCACTGTTATCCATGATAGAATATAAGGGTCCACCAAACTCTATAAAGAACTAGTGTACACGGCAAAATCAGAGGACTTGATTTCTTGCTGTGAAGTCACTTCAGAAGAATGCCTCGAGATCCCGAAGGCAGGAGGCCATAACCGAGTTCCTGACCTCGGGGCTCGTCAAGGCCCAATTTAGGAAAAAATGGGGATCTAATCTAGGACAAAAGGGGGAGCTCCCAAGGCACGCAGCTAAGTCTAATAGGGCTGGCCTATCTAGAGCCTATGCTGAGGCGTCACGTCAAGCCATCCCATCTCCATACTTTGTAATTAACGCCCATGTACTTGCAGCTGAGTTCCCCTCCTATATAAAGGGGACTCACGCTACCTTGTAACGGACTGATGTTGCTCCATTTCTCCACAAGGACAATAATATCTCTCTCTTTCTCTCTTTCTAACTTGTTTGTTCTCACTGGCCCGAGGCCACCTCGATATTCATCGTGTTCTTACTCATTCTTCATCGTACGCCTTAGTATTGGCCATAAAGAGTCTTGTTTAATTATATCGTCAACTATTATCTTATCCCCGACTATCCCCGATAGCTCGAGCTCGACCCCGAGGTCCTTCATTGATCAGACCTATACCCGGACAGCAGGCCCTACGGTTTAATTACTATCTTGTTTTAGCTAACTTTTCATCATTAGATTCCATATTATTAGTATCAACTTATCTAACAACTAGCTCGAGAATAGATCACATATTTTTAGAATCCATTTACAAATTTAATTGTTGTTACCATTTTCACGGTATACAGTTTGGCGCCCACCTTGGGGTTAAAAATAATAGTGATTATCTTCTTTCTAGTTTCATTGCACAAACGCACATTATCTTTCACACTTTTTCTTGTCCAAGATCCTTTGATTTCAGGTCAAAATGTTTGGCTCGGTGAACGGAGTCAAGAACGACAACCTTGAGAATCTCGGGGAAAATGGCGTGGCTATCCCGGTCGCCGGTGCACCACTACAGAATCCATATAACGCTCCAAGATAGATTCTAGCGGACACAGACTCACAGGACGCACAAAAAGCCGATGAAACTTCTCACACCAATAGGAGAATACGGCACAACGACCGATATGAAGCTCAAAAAACCCCGACCCGGGAAGAACATGAAGTTACTCTTCATGTTATTTTTGAAATGTTGTAGGCACAACAGCTGGCCATTGCTCAGTTGCAAAGCCATCCGAGAACTCCCAGCACAGCGGTACCGGAGGTAGCTCCCCCCACCGAGAAAGTACCCAAAAGATCAAGCAATAACGGGTCAGTAGCTGACCTCGCCATAGTAAAGATTCTCGAGGACCTCACCAAAAGGATCGAGTCAGGTGAGAAGATGATTGCAGCCAACGATAAAAAAGTCGAGACCTACAACGCTAGGGTGGATCAAATCCCAGGAGCACCCCCGGTCCTGAAAGGTTTGGATTCGAAGAAGTTCATACATAGGCCATTCCCAGGGGAAGCGGCCGCAAAGCCCATCCCTAAAAAGTTCAGAATGTCGGAACTCCCTAAGTACAACGGTACCACCAACCCCAATGAACATGTTACTGCCTATACCTGCGCAGTAAAAGGTAACGGCATAAAAAATGACGAGATCGAGTCCGTGTTGCTGAAAATATTCGAAGAAACGCTTTCGAAGGGGGCCATGATGTGGTATCATAACTTGGCTCCCAACTCCATAGATTCATTCGCCATTTTGGAAAACTCCTTCATAAAAGCACATGCTTGAGCCATCAAGGTAGCAACAAGGAAGTTTGATGTTTTCAAAATTAAGTAGAGAGAGAACGAGATGCTGCGGGAATTTGTGTCTCGCTTCAAGATAGAACAGATGGAGCTACCGCCAGTCTCTGATGACTGGATGGTACAGGCCTTCACCCAAGGCCTGAACGAACGAACCTCGGTGGCCTCGAAACAGCTAAAGCAGAACCTGATCAAATATCCAGCCGTGACCTGGTCGGACATCCACAACCGGTACCAATTGAAAATCAGGGCCAAGGACGACCAACTGGGAGCCCCTTCGGGCATAGTATACCCAAACAGACTCCTGGTAAAAGAGTCAAAACCAAACAAATAAAGGTATCAACCGTACCTCGAAGATAGAAGGAACGCCCCAAGGCGTAACCTACCTCGCAACAATCGAAGGATGGATCGAGGACAGGACCCTTGCGGGCTCGCCAACAGAACCAAGTTTGATCGAAACATAGCGCCAACAAACACGCCCCACTTATCGGAATACAACTTCTGCGTCGACTTTTCAGACACCGTGTTCGCCATCAGCAAGATCAGAGACACCAAGTGGCCCAAACCAAGACAGTCAGACCCTTCGCAAAGAAATTACAATTTAGTATGCGAATTCCACAACACTCACGGTCACAGGACCGAGGATTGCCATCAGCTAGGGGAGGAAGTGGCTCGATTTATCAACAAAGGGCACCTCCGGGAATTCCTCAGCAATCAGGCCAAAAATCAATTCCGAGAGAGAAAAGCAACGAAGAAAAATAAGGCAAACGAGCAACAACACGTCATCCACATGATCATGGGGGGAGGGGCGCTGATGCCCCGTAGGAACCCTATAATGAGAAGGACAAAAATATCCATCACCAGAGAAAAACGGACTCGGGGATATATCCCCAAAGACACCCTCACGTTTAGCTAAGAGGACATCGAGGCCCTGTCTCATCCCCACAACGACGCCCTGGTAATCTCTTTTCTTGTAAATTCTTTTCAGATAAAATGTGTACTCATGGATCCAGGTAGCTCGGCCAATATCATCAGACCGAGGGTGATAGAACAACTCGGGCTGCTCGAACAAATCATGCCTGCCACCCGGGTCCTCAATGGATTCAACATGGCGAGCGAAACGACGAAAGGAGAAATCATCCTTCCAGTTACCGTGGCCGGCACAACCCAAGACAACAAATTCTATGTCATCGATGGAGATATGAGGTATAATGACTTATTTGGACGACCTTGGATACACTGCATGAGATCAGTACCATCCACCCTTCACCATGCGATAAAATTACCGACAAAGGATGGGGTCAAAACCATCTACGGGGAACAACACTCAACAAGGGAAATGTTCGCTATACATGATGCAGTACCAACGCTCATGCCTCCACCCCCGAATGAAACAACAAGTAAACCGGGTCTCGCCCCTGGTCGAACTTGACAAAACAGAGTAAAGATCTGCATCTCTGCCCCCGGGCAGTTATAATAAATCGATCCCACGACATCACCGGCATACCTCTTTTCAAGGTACAACCATTCTTCTTTTTATTATTATTATTCGGAATTAATCTTCGTGCAGGCACCCGATCAGAGCTGCCAGGACGATAGTGCTATTGCAAGACCTCGAGGCCCCAAAGGCACACCCGTTGTACTCTTTTCCTTCGACCGAGTTTTTATCCCAGAAGAAGGGTTTTTACCGGCAAAGTTTTTAACGAGGCAACGTCTGCAAGCCGCTTAAAAGGGAACTCCACAAAAATATTCAAGACTATCCCAGCGGCCGAACTTTGAAAAGGCGAGGGGCATTCTCCTCGGAAAACATCCCGCTCGAAGAAGTTTTGAAAAATGCCAAATGAGGTTTCCTGTTGTAAAACAATGTGTCAGACCATACGGCCGATATAGTCAGGCCCCATCGGAAAAAACATGTACTATAGTATCGAGCAATCAAAAATGCCTTTTGTCAAAAAAGAAAGGGGAAGGGAAATCCTTCTCCGAACAGGGTAACAAATTCTTTCGCAAGAAACGCCCTGAAGAACTCGGGAAAGGATGCCAGTAGTTCAAACGCCCCTAACGACCTCCGGCTCGAGGCTCTGAAATCACAAAAAAATTCAGGTACGACAAACTCCAAGCGACCAGCTTTGACCCGATATAGGTCAACTCATCACAACAAATTATATCACGACGATGTATGTCTACACCAAGCAATAAAAAGGTATCTTTTCAACACCTTATTCTCCGAGCGAGGAAATCTTAAGTATATCCCCGACAGGGGCCTTTCCACTAAACGCGTCCCGAGATACTCAGAGACTTATAGTCAGCAATTCAGCACCCGCACGACCCCAGGGTCGGAACTTCGGGCTCACAAAGCCCATACAAGGCAACTCCGAGCTCACGAAAAGCAGTCTTCACGCTTAAACAAATTTGATGACTTGGAGACTGTCATTAGTTGCCAATTGCCATGCGCTAGGAAACCCGAAACTGTAAGACCTCTAGCGGGCAGACTCGACATAACCATATCTATTCTACATTACAGAAACCGTAAGACCTCAATAGGCATGAAAAATAGTAAGACCTCAATAGGCATGACAAACTGTAAGACCTCAACAGGCATGAAAAATCCCGAAGTTCAGGCTATACATCACATTTGTAACAATCCCGAAAGGGCATACCCTCGGTGAAGATGCCTGAATTGTCACTCAGGATCAAAAATGGCTTCGAACAAACACATATGACTACAGTCAAAGCGACTGATACAACCATACTAACGCGACTCGGGGACGCCCGACCGTTGCTAAACAAAAATCACAGGCCACTACTTCGAATATACTTCGGAAAGAACCGCTTAAAACAGGCTTCCCTCAACAGGCAAAAACGAGCTTCGACCATGTCAGCTCCAAATCACAAAGGCTTCGACCTACTCAGCCTACGAGCTATGAACCTTTCGAGGTGCTCAAATAGTCGATAACGACTTGAAATTGAGGTTCTCCGAAACCGACGGCGAGTCAGGAAAAAATCTTTCAAAAGACCTTAATGAGCGGAAAACAAAGCCTGCAAAAAGCCCATGGGCAAAAAACAACGTAAGAGTCGTTGTCGCCAGCTAAGCAAGCCCACGGACCACGTATTAAAAGGTCTTTACAACCAAACAGCGTAAGAGCCATCGTTGCCAGCTAAAAAATTGACAACTTGAGGATTAAAGTGAGCTTGAATCGTAACCTGATTCAGAGACCGGGTCCAAAATAGTTAACTATGCAAGCCTCCGAACCACATATCAAAAGGTCTCAACGACCAAACAGCATAAGAGCCATTGTTTCCAGCTAAAAAATTGACAACTTGAGGATTAAAGTGAGCTCGAATTGTAACCCGATTCAGAGACCAGATCCAAAATAGCTAACTATGCAAGCCTCCGGGCCACATATCGAAAGATCTCAACAACCAAAATAGTGTAAGAGCCATTGTCGCTAGTTAAGCAAGCCTACGGGCCATATATTAAAAGGTCTCAATGACCAAACAGCACACGAGCCATCACCATCTACCCATGCAGGTGGAAGAGAAATTAAGGGTCAATTATAGCTCGAATCGCAACGCGACTTGGATACTAGACCCGAAATGGCTAAAATTACAATATGCCCAAGGGCATGGCATAAATGCCATTATATCCAGCTGAGTGAGCATCCAGGCCACCCACTTATAAGGTCGCTTCGACCCAAAGCACAAAAGGCCATCGCCATCCGCCCATGCAGGTAGGAAAGAGCTAAAGGGTCAATTGAAGCTCGAATCGCAATGCGACTTAGAGACTGGACCCAAAATAGTCGAAACACCAAACGCCAAGGGCAAGAAATAAAAACCATCATCACCAGCCCAGGCGAACGCAAAACTCGAGGGTTAATTAAAGCTCGAATGGCAACGCAACTCGGAGACTGGACCCGAAATGGCTAAACTACAAAATGCCTAAGGGCACGGCATAAATGCCACTGTCAACCTGCTGAGTGAGCCTCCGGGCCACATATGGAAAGGTCTCGACGACCAAAAAATCGAACAAAAGGCCATTGCCATCCGCCCATGTAGGTGGAAGAGAACTTAAGGGTCAATCAAAGCTTGAATCCCAACGTGACTCGGAGACTGGACCAAAAATAGTCTGAACGGCAAATGCCCAAGGGCAAGAAATGGGAGCAATTACTACCTGCCCACACTGGCATAAATGATTTAAGGACAAGAAGGCTCGAGTTGAAGCCTGACTCGGAGAAACCATCATCGCCAGCCCAGACAACGCAAAACTCGAGGGTTAATTAAAGCTCAAATGGCAACGCGACTCGGAGACTGGACCCGAAATGTCTAAACTATAAAATACCTAAGGGCACGTCATAAATGCCACTGTCAACCTGCTGAGTGAGCCTCCGGGACACATATGAAAAGGTCTCGACGACCAAAAAATAGAACAAAAGGCCATCGCCATCTGCCCATATAGGCAGAAGAGAAATTAAGGGTCAATCAAAGCTCGAATCGCAATGTGACTCGGAGACTGGACCCAAAATAGTCTGAACGGCAAATGCCCAAGGGCAAAAAATGAGAGCAATTACTACCTGCCCACACGTGCATAAATGATTAAAGGACAAGAAGGCTCGAGTTGAAGCCTAACTTGGAGACTAAGCCTAAACAGCAGGGCAAAGCATGGAGGTCCCAGCACCTACTCACGTCAAGGATCGCACTTAAGAACCCCCGGGCCTGTCCGATCAACTCCAGACCTACGATGATCCCGCCAAGCACTAAAACCAGCCTCCCTAGTCAAAAGCAATAACAAAAAAGAGATGTAGAAGAAATAAAGCTTCAAGTTTCCTTTTATATTACATACGCAAAGAAGGCGCACTCTCCATCTACAGATATGCTCTACGTATATCAAAAACAAAGCGACAAAACGGCAAAATCTACGCTCCGTCCTAAAGGGCTACAACTTGTCGGGTTCGCTCTTAGCCTCGTCATCAAGAAGTGATCGCGCATCGCACTTGTCCGCCCTTGCTCGAGTCAATTCCTCTGAGAGAACGAAGCGCCTTGCACCAATCTCCTCGAGTACTTCTCTTTGGGATGTGCAACAAACATATTCCTCGATCCTCTTCTCCCGGTCAAGGGCTCGCCTCAACTCGGCTTGTGCGTCTGCAACATCTTTCATATGAATCGTCGTCTCCTGATCAGCCTTGGTTTGGATTAGAGCCGCTTCAGCCCGGGCATCAATTATTTCAGCCCCGATCTTCGAGAGGTCAGACTCGAGTTTCCTGATCATATCCGCTTGGACTTCGGCATTATAACGAGCCAAGCGAAGTTGGGCTTCGAAGGAAGGGACCTTGGCCGAAGTGCCTGCCTCCTCTAAAGCTTGAGCTTGCACCTGAGACCTCAGCTCACCACAGGCGGTTCTGGCGCAGTCAACATCTCCCTTAAGGTACTCCAAGGCCTCCGTCCTTTTTTGAAGCTAATATAACAAAAATGGGGTTAACCTCAAAGGTCTAAAGGGAGCAAAACACGAGTTGCAGAAAGTTACCTGCTTCGTCAAATAGCTCTCATAATTTAAGCTCCAGTATGCCTCATATCGCCAATGCTGCAACTCAACCTCCTTCTCCTCGCTAAGGAGCCTAAGGGACTCGCCCTCGTCCCGAATATTTTGGAGCCTGGCCCATTGATGGAGTAGCTCAGACATAAGCCTATCACAGGCCTGCATAAGAAAGTTCAATAAAGGAAGTAGGACACGTAATATAGGGGAACTGCGCCCGAACTCACCACAAAGTGAAGCCGACGAACTTCTTCGAAGTCGGAACACACTCCTGTTGATCCTGCCTTTTCGGCCCCAGGAGAACCGATCTCGGGCGCACTATGCTCACTCAAAGGAACCTCCGATTGAAAATTAGCACCACTAAAAGCTCCATCACACCGCGGATGCCGATCCCTCTAGTTGCCATCATCCCTCGGTTCGGAGGCCGACGACTCCTTCCCCTCTTCGGAAGAGCACTGCCTTATCCCAAGGAACTGCCAGAAATCTGCAAGAGGCGAATCTAGTACGAATGAAGGGGCAAAACGTTACCTCAAATATACGAAGGCCAAAGCAAAGTTAGTATGCATACATACCTTGGTATTTCGCTCCCCATCTGGCACGGAATACAGCTCGCCATCGACGCTCATCGCAGGACGAATGAGTTACCAGCCTCCAGACCCAGCCGGGTAGGGTCGAGGACTTCGCCCGGCGTACAAGAAGTTGCTGCAACAAGGGAGACATCATTATTACTCAACTGATTTTTGCTATTGGCAAAATCTGAAAAAGCACCAGATGCTCCACTCACGGGCATAATTCCACCCTTCAGGAAAGGGGAAAAGCTCTACGGGGATAATGTCGATTGTCCGGGCTCGGATAAACCAACCGTCCCACTCTCAACCCGCGTCCTCTTCATCGTCAACTACAAAAGGCATGGATGAACGACACCTAGGGTTAGCTGGCCCTGGTAATGAAAGGGTCGGTATAGCCTGACGAGATGGTTAAGTGTAAATTCAAGCCCAGCCTCCTCTGCAAAGCCTCATCATTAGCACCACCCACCAAAATGACAGATGTATATGCGCCAAAGTAACCCGATACTTCAAGCAAAAGTCAAGCACAACCCTGTCAAGGGGACGGAACGCGAAAGGATACAGATATATGCTCAAGAATCCATTAGTAGAGTCCGTAATACTCTCATCCGGGGAAGCACCTGCAGCGCTACCCCCTCGTTCCATCCACAATATTTACTCACCATCTCCAAATGTTCCTCTCTTACCAAAGACACCATATTCAGAGCGAACTCCTTCGAATCCTGAGCACCGGGAGCAACACTCCCCGTTCCCTGCCGGACCCACCCCGAAGTCATTTCCATGACTATGGTAAAACTAATAGGTCAAAGCAAGGGCATGAACCAACACCTTTTGTGCCTGAAGAGATGAAGTACCCCGTGCCAAAGCAGAAAAGCGGCTATCTAAAAAATAGTGAGGTTTTGTGAAGAAGCCAAAGCCACCCCACATATGCGTAAGAAGCAGTGACGACTTGCCTACCCGGAGTGATCCCCCGAGAAACCTACAGCCTCGATGCAAATCGATCGAGTCATACCCGATCTCGAAATCATCCTTCAACGAGAAACCCAAGTTTTAGAAATTGTCCGTATTATCTCCAATCTCGAGATAAAGCTCTACCCTGAGGATCCCCTCCAAGGAGAAGTCGGACTTCGGGAAGCTTTCAAACATTACTCGACACAAGGCAAGTACCTGGTCTCGTGGTTCTCTCTTTCTAAAAAGAGGAATAAACACAGGAAGCTCAGATCATGAAAGCTCCACGAATGTCCGAGGAAGTGCCTAAGTACAGGCAACTCCTCAGCAGAATCTATCCTGTGCGTTTTAAAAATGGCTATCTACATCAGGATCAAAAGGGACCCCCGAGTACCCGAAGCTGATCTTTCTTTAGAGTAAGATTCCCGAAGGCCCTGGAATTCGATGCATTATTTCTATACAACTCGGAGGACCTCGGTATCCCGGGCCTATCAGATCAATCCAGGATTGGTCCGAAATACGACGATGGGTTGGAAAGAGAGCCATGTCGATCAGTGGAGGATCGGAAAGAACGCTTGCACCAAGTCAGATATCAACAGTTAAGAAATAAAAGAAGGCATTCAAAGGCCTCGAAGGGCATGAGAGCATACAGAAATGAGCAAACCAAAAGTTAGTAAAATGTATTCTTATTCATAAATTTTTTTTACAAGCAGCCCTCGAGGGGTCCTTACATACAATTACAAAAAGCCTAAAGAGGATCTCTATGCATGAAGGAAGAGAAAAAGGGATGAAAATGCAAAGCCTTAAGACCGTTCCACCTTTGGAGGTCCGTAGCAGGTTCCTCCAGACGCATATCCTTAGGATTTTCATCATAACCTTCTACACTGATATCCTCAAGGGGCAAAGTGAGTGGCAGGGAGGGATGATAAAATGCCATAGCTCTCCAAAGCTCGAGGTCCCTCTCTGGCCAAGGGAGCCTTAGAGAGACAACAGACTGAACAACCTCTGGTCCCGCTGGCACAACTACTTAGAATCCACTTCTTGTAATGTCTAGCCGTGCAAGCCCCCGACTCAGAGCAGAGCATCACGTCGAGCCGGGGTATGAAGGTCAGTAGCGGTGCATAATCCGAACGACTGTCTATAGGAGATGGAAACTAGCTTCCCATCCATCATCATCTCGGGTCAACATCAGTAGCTACAGTGAACATGTTAACAACCACGGCAGTAGCAGGACAACATGGTTATGCTCAACGAAGGGAAGCCCCGGCAGAAGGACACAACATAGTCTAAGGAAGCTCCGCCTAACGGCCTTGAGGCCATGAACCCCAAGCATAATGTTCAAAGGTAGAAGAAGATGGTAAGAAGGAATAGGCAAGCAAGCCAACAAAGGCACTGGGATAAGAAAGACAATGCCAGAACATCCCCATTTATAGGGGCTTATGACACGGTTATCAAGGCTTGAAAAGATTGACTGACGGATGTAGTTAATTCATCCTTGGGTAAACGAACCAACGGCGGTACCTTGACCTTGGAGAGCGGGAATAAGGAGTGTATTGAATGAAGTCGAAAATGCATGACCCGAGGGTGCCCCAGTCGCCACAAAGATCGCACCAGGAGCCACATCATTGGAATGACGCCATTGTAAGGAGCTCGAGGAGTCAGAATCATTTCCTATCACTTTGTTTTAGGAAACGCAGAGACTATCTGTACGCAGCAAAATCAGAGGACTTGATTTCTTGCTGTCAAGTCACTTCGAAAGAACACCTCAACACCCCGAGGGCGGGAGGCCATGACTGAGTTCCCTACCTCGGGGATCGTCAAGGCCCAATTTATGAAAAAATGCAGATCGAAACCAGGACAAAGGGGGAAGCTCCCAAGGCACAAGGCTAAGTCTAATAGGGCTGGCCCATCCAGAGCCTATGCTGAGGCATCACGTCAAGCCATCCCATCTCCATACTTTGTAATTAACGCCTATGTACTTGCAACCGAGTTCCCCTCTTATACAAAGAGGACTCACACTACCTTGTAACAGACTGATGTTTCTCCTTTTCTCCACAAGTGCAATAATATCTCTTTCTTTCTTTATAACTTGTTCATTCTCACTGGCCCGAGGCCACCTACATATCACCGTGTTCTTACTCATTCATTATCATACACCTTAGTATTGACCATAAAGAGCCTTGTTTAATTATATCGTCAACTGTTATTCCATCCCCGACTATCCCCGATAGCTCGAGGTCGACCCCAACGTCAACCCCAAGGTCCTTCATCGATCAGACCTATACCTGGGAAGCAGGCCCTACAGTTCAATTACTATCTCATTTTAGCTAACTTTTCATCATTAGATTCCATATTATTAACATTAACTGCTCTAACAACTAGCTCAGGAATAGATCATATATTTTTAGAATCCCATTTATAAATTTAATTATTGTTACCATTTTCACTGTAAACAACTAGGTTCCCTATCAGTTCCACTATAACACACGCACACTGCAGTAAGTAGATGACAAGAGGAATTTTACGTGGAAAATTTCCAGCTCAACGGATTAAATACCACGACCTACCTTTGTAGGATTTCAACTTCACTACTGATCAACTTTTTGATTACAACCTATGCAATATAGGAATTAACCTCTGAATCCCTCACTAACTTGTAATACTCTATCACAAGACACTTTGTAAGAACACTATTAAAAGACTTTATAACTCGACTAAATCTAGCTAGGACTCAAACACAAAGATTTAAGATTTACAAAGGGTTTCCTATAGAATACTTCTAAACATGCTAAGTAGAAATAACACTTGAAGAACTATTAAAAAGTTACAACTCAAATAAGGACAAACAATAACTTGATTTGGGAACTGGTCCGTAGTTATTTTGTTCTTTGTTCTTGATGCACTTGCGAATTGCTTGCTGGATGATCAGTTCCCCATTTTCCACCAGAATCAAAACTTGTGCACCGTACACAAGGAAAAAGAGTTTTTCTTCCGTGCTTGACTTCACTGTTCTTCGATATGCCCATAATACTCCCAAAAGCTCTTCTAGCCAATTGCCTTTAGCAACCTCTAGTTTCTTTTTGAGATTTCAAATTATCACCTTGTTGGTCGACTCCTCTTGCCCTTTTACCACTTGGGGTGGTGTGGAGAAGATGTAATCCTGTTGATATCCAATCCTTCCATAAACTTTGTGACTTTGGAACCTATAAATTGTGGCCCATTTGTCACAAACAATTTCTTTTGGTACTCCAAACAGATAAATGATATGATCCCAAATGAAGTCAGTCACTTCTCACACCCCCATTATTTTTGTAAGAACCTGCTTCAACCTATTTAGTAAAATAGTCAATTTAATCTAAAAGGAATTTTACCTTCGCCTTGAGGAAAAAGACCAACTATGTCCGATAAAGGACCAACTATGTCCATCCCCCATTTCATGAATGGCCACGGTGACACCACCAAATGCTGAAGCTCAGTCCGCTGATGCGCTAATTATGTGTGATGCTGACACTTATCATATTTTTATACAAATGCCTCTGCGTCTTGATCCATCTGGATCCAATAATAACCAACCCTTATCAATTTATGAACTAACGAGTCTACACCAAAATGATTTATGCAAACACCTTCATGAACGTTGCTCATAACATAATCAGTCTCTGATGTATCTAAACGCCGAGCCAATAGCCCTTGAAAAGATCTTCAGTATAATTGACCATAAAACGACAATAATGAGTAACTTTAGTCTATAGCACCCGGGAGGCTTTAGGATCTTCAGACAATTTTCCATGCCTTAAGTATTCTATAAACTTATTTCTCCAATCCTAGACCAAGTTGGTTGAGTTAACGTTGAAATACCCATCCACTTCCAGTACCGAGTGCAACAACTGAACAACAACACCGGAATCGGCTCCTTTCATTTTCATGGATGACCCTAAATTGGCCAACACATCTGCCTCCACGTTCTCTTCCATTGGGATATGAATTATCGACCACACCCTGAACTGGGAAAGTAGAACTTGACCTTTATTCAATTATTGTTGCATGCACTCTTCTTTGGTGTCAAAGACTTCATATATCTGATTCACTACCAGCTAGGAATTGTACTTTATTTCAATCACCTCGGAGCCTAGTGTCCGTCTAAACAAAGTCGGCCAAAACATGTGACTTGATAGTTATCGATGTCTTATATTCTATATCAAAGTCACTAATTTCTACCACCTATTTAGCCAATCGACCCGATAATTCAGGTTTAGAAGGACATTCCTCCAGGGAAAAGTCATCACAATGGCTATTGGGTGGCATTGAAAGTAGGGTCTAAGATTTCGAGAGGCAACAACGAGAGCTAAAGCTAATTTTTCCAGGTGTGGATATCTCTACTCCTGATAGTATTTTACTAATGTAATAGGTAGGAAATTGCATGCCTTCTTCCTCCCGAACCAAGACTACACTTACCGCAACTTCAAAAATTGCTAAATAAATTAGCAATTACTCACCTTTCTTCGGTTTGGACATCAAACGGAGGACAGGGCAAGTAGCATTTTAGGTCTTTCAATGCTTGTTGACATTCCAGAGTCCACATGAAGTCATTCTTCTCTTTCAAAAGTGAAAAGAAATGATGATATTTTCCAATGACCTTGATATGAATTTGCTAAGGGCCACCAACCTGCTGGTTAACCTTTGCACTTCTATCACTCTTGTTAAATGGTTAGGGATATCCTCAATGGACTTTATCTTGTCAGGATTTACTTCGATTCCTCTTTGAGAAACCAAAAAACCAAGAAAATTTCTGGACCCAACTCCAAAAGATCATTTTTTTAGAGTGAGCTTCATGTTGTATTTTCTCAAAATATCAAATGTCTCTTGTAAATGAGCTAAGTGACTTCCTGCACTAAGAGACTTAACCAACAAATCATCAATATAAACTTCCATAGTTTTACCAATTTGATTCTCCAATATTTTATTAACAAACCTTTAATAAGTGGCCCCGACATTCTTAAGACCAAAAGGTATCATAGGATAGCAGTAAGTGCCAAAATTTGTGATGAACGAGGTTTTTTTATCTTTCGGGTGCATCTTAATTTGTTTATACCCGAATACGCATAAACTTGACTTAATCAAAATGAGACCAATAATTTGTGGACTGCCATATCTAGTGGAGTACCTGTCATATCAGAATGAGACAATGCCAAACAATCGGAGTTAGCTTTTAAAAACTCAAAAATTTTAAACCTGAGTTCACAATTTAATCGCATTCTCATGTAAACCTTTTTATCTAGGAACTCCGCGAACAAAGTGATTTGTTCCAGTTCCTCTGCAATCGACTTTGTAGCATCTACTTCTTCCGGTACTTGAAAATATCTATGCACCTGATAAAATTCCAATGAGTCTTCTTTATCAACACCTACAACCGGAATGGAAGTGGACTATCACACCCCAACCTAGGGAGGCATGATTACCACCCGATGCTGTACTGTTCCGAGAGAACCACTCTGTAACTTGTGATCGTTCGATGAACACTAGAACATACATAGGCCGGCTTGGCTGAACTCATTCCTTCTATAACTATCATGGACAAACATGGCCACAACTAATAAAGTATAACTATAAGTGGGCAAACAATGTATCAATGAGACATCATACTTAAAACGTGAATACACACGGGTCGTCAACAAGACTATAAGTCTGTAGCAAAACTCTGATACAATGACTTATAGACTCGGCTGCACTCCAAATGAAGTGGAGTCTTACCAATCCTTTGCTAAATACTAACCTCATCTACTATGAGGGCTCATAAAGATGATTACCTACACTTGCAGGCATGAATGTAGGGTCCACAATAAAAAGGACATCAATATGAATAATTTACCGAGCATGTGAGAAAAAACTGAAATATAAACAACCCAACCGGCCGTAGCTTGATGGTAAATAAAGATACATATAACATTACATTATGAAAATTAACATCTTTATGGTATGACTCAGTAGAGACTTAGGAACATACTTAGACATTGAATTACATTTTACAAAATTGAATAGTATAGACATCCTTAACTACAAAGAGTAAAGTCATTTATGGAATAACATTACATTTACATTTTGCAACTTGGATCATGACAAAAGAAGGAAGGATTAGCCTTAACACCTTATCACATTCTGTCCCATAACCACGTTGAACTCGTCTCATCATACTTGAATCTGCAACAACAATAATAATGTTCTCGTTCAGCTACGAAAGATGCAAATACCGTAAAACGAACAACAAACTTATTTATATTAAAACATGCAACATCTTCCATGTTTTCCTTACTTTCCCCAAGTCCATAAAAACAACAAGAACACATACAACTTTCAGCTATATACTTTCAACACCACAACACACTGAAAAACCTAAAACACAAATCAATCTACACAACAATAAGTGCACAAATGTCACGAATGAAAGTACTATTTATACGACGAGCGGCGAGCTTGGATTGGAACCAAACCCCAACTTTTTTTCCTATCTCCCCTGTACTTACAACACCATCAACATGTCCATCATATAAACATATATATTGACATGACATTCCAACCTTATATCAATCATAAAAGTAACATCAAACAACCCAACAAGATTAACAACAATATGAACAACTTCTAGTTATTGTTTAGAAGCTTCTTACCCTAATTACAACATCATCAACACACTAAAAATATTAAAAATCACAACAACAATAACAACGTTATAACCAAGCCATTTCCCACGATTTTCAGCCGTAGTGTAAGTTATTATATACTCTTGTGGATCCTAAGTTCCGTCATACTTTGGAATATCGGGCATTTTGAATCTTTTTGGAATCAACTCTAGGGTCGCTCTTGGTTTGAACGACAACTTCATATACTTTTTTTAAATTCGTACCCTTCAATACCGGTGGTGTTCCCAGGATCTAATCCATCTGGACATGGAATTCTTTAGCATTTTGATCTATCTGCTCATTCATTTCCCTCCTCAATCTCATGAGCTCAGTTTGAAAAGGATATTGGTGTTGTTGTCATTCTCAGATCCACTACATGTACCACTAACTTCATTTTTTATTAAGTTCAATTTCCTCTATTGATGCGACGTTTCCAATTCTCTGCACCGTTCGATTAGCAGGCACACTATGAAGGACTCGAACTCCTCCATTAGAGTTATTAGAAGCAACTGAAAGTGCTTGCTTTAGTCCCGTCATTACCCTGTCGTTTCTTGAGAGATGATTAAAACATGATTTCCCTTTGTTGCGCTCTCAAAATTTTTACCATTTCAGCAATATGTGCATTGTCCATATCACCTGGAGTTGGAATTCCCACATGCCAAGGGTTTCATTCTTCGCTAACTAGAGTTGATTTATCTCCTTCATTGCGAGTTTCACTAGTTGAATCATCATATTGGAACATATCCTCACGCTCATTTTTTATTCCAACATTGAAAGGGTTGTTTACTTCATTAACTGCCATAGCTAATTTTTCTTTGACTAAAGAAAAGTGTCAAAATACATTAGTAATAGATGAATGGACCAAAGTAATAACACAATTGTCTATGCCTCACGGTGGACCCAAACTGTTTAGTCATAAAATAGTACATTTGAATTTTTAATATAGTTTATATACACGTGAATTACTTTGATCCAAGAATATAAAATAATTATAAACAAAAATAAATTGATTAAATAAAACTAACTAAAATACAAGCATGGTTGTAGGATGAGCCTCTCCGAAAGCAGTAATAATAACAATATGTAAAGTAGAAGGAAAGAAAGTTATTAATGGAATAAGAGTAGATTTTCTCTTTTGTGTAATGATGCTTTTTTGTCTCCTACGACGAGCACAAATTCTCCTACTTATAGCTCAATTCAAGGAAACAAAATCCCCAAATCAAGCTCTTCTTTAATACGAATAAAATACATCTTGATAACTACATAACGGTTGGGCGTTAATGCAAATAATCTTTGTAACGACCGCTCATTCAATAATTTCTTTTCCAATCGATGTCTCCATTTCAGATCTTCATACCCGATTTTGGTGCCTTCAAAACTTATTCAACACCGGTCACATATTCGTAACTTGTACCAATTATTTGCTGACTCGTGTCTTACTTGTCTTTACTTCCACATGTCAACTCATCGAGCGTCCACCTGTCGTTCATCAATTTTTTTCCATACACAAGGTATAGCTAAAAAGACTTCTAATGGTCCATCTTCATGGTCTAGAGATTGCAAAGGGCTCAATGTTCTAGTAGCTAGGGATTTAAAGTTGTAAAGTGAACACTTCTTCCTTTCACAAAACATTTGGTTAATGAAAAGAAAACGCAGGGCAGCAAGATTTTTGGGAAAGTTACACCATTGTCCATTCGGGCAAAACTATTACTCCCTCCATTTTAATTTATGTGAACCTATTTTCTTTTTAGTTTGTGCCAAAAATTATTCCCTTTTTCCATATTTGCAAATTATTCCCTTTTATGCAATTATTTATAGGCATATAAAATATGACTCATTTTACACTACAATCTCAAAAGTCTTCTCTTTTTCTTTTTAAACTTCGTGCCCAATCAAATAGGTTCATATAAATTCACAATAGAGGGAGTAATTATTTCCAACTGATATACATAGATCATACATTAATTATACATAATTACAAAGATATATACATATGTTATACATCTATAGACTATTGTTTTGGATAGGTGAATATTTAAGTTAATTTGTAAAAAAATTCTTCAGGGAAAAGGCTTAATTTTTCTCTTATATGCAAAATGGTTTAATTGTACCATCTATCAATAGTCAATATCAAATTCACTTCTGCAACAACAACTATTACTACTATGCCTTAGTCTCAAACATAGTTGGGATCGGTAATATGAATCCTCACATCATTCTTTAAGCTCTAATCATTTCATTATTATACCAAAATAAAATAAGAGTAGTAGAATATATAGTGTCAAAAGTTCTCCATTAAATTTAAAGCCTATTCCTAACTAGTAAGTATCATCTATATGTTTTGGTTTTCTTTTTTTGTCCTGTATCTATAGCTAAGTCTATATTGATTCCAAGGATTTGTAGCTCTTTCGAAACAACTTCCTTACATATGATTTTAGGTCTAGTGCGTCCCTTTTTAACAACTTCACTCGCCTTAGTTTCACACGTGTATATCGGTGCCTCTGTAGGGCGAAGCAAGATATGACTAAACAATCTCAAGCGACCTTCTCTCTTTTTATCCTCAATATGTGCTACTTTCACCTTCAAGCGAACATGGTTATATTTTAATCTTATCTAATCTTATATGACCGCACATTCATCTTAACATTCACATCTTTGAAGCTCTTATCTTGTGGATATGTTGGAGTTTAGCAGCCCAACATTCACTATCATATAACAATTTTGGCCTTATAGATTTTTTATAAAATTTACCTTCATATTTATATAACCGATTATTTTGAGCATTTACATTCAGTTTGGTGGTTTTAGGTCATGAGTAGCTTCATATGGTGTATTATTGTAACGACCTAACCTGTTATTTTGAGAATTTAAGCTTTGTCTGGCAGCATAAGGTCTTGAATAGATTCATATTATATGTATCGACTTGCATGCATGGTTGAGTTCAGTTACTAGATGATTCGGAGGCGAATTAGAAGAAGGAATCTAGTTTTGGAAGCTTAAGCAGTGAGAATTTAACCGAAATTTGACTTTTGAGTAAACGACCCCGGAATGGGTTTTGGACGATCTCAACAACTCTGTATGGTGATTTTGGACTTAGGCATGCATACATATTTGTATTTAGGTTCGTAGGATAATTTGAGGCATTTCGGCGGAAGTTGAAAAGGTTGAAATTTGGAAAATGGAGGAGTTTGACCCATAGTTGACTTTTGTGATATCGGGGTCAGAATACGATTCTGAGAGTTTGAGCAGCTCCGTTATGTCATTTTGGACTTGTTTGCAAAGTTTGGTGTCATTCCAAGTTGATTTGATAGGTTTCAGCGCTAGTTGTAGAACTTGTTTGTGTGTTTAGACGGGGTCTCCGGGGGCCTCGGGTGTGTTTCAGACGAGTTTCGAACGTTTTGCATAGTGTTGAAACATTTCTGATTTATGGTGTTTTTGCACCTGCGACCTTGGAGCGCAGGTGCGGCTCCGCTTCTATGTGAGCCTGGCCGCTTCTGTGGTCATGAAGGCCTGGGAGCTTTCTTGCTTATGCGTATGCTGGCACGTAGGTGCGAAGGCCGCTTCTACGGTCCAGCGATCGCACCTGCATCGAAATCTCGCTCCTGTAATTTCCCCTTTCGCTTATGAGATATCGCTGATGCGGCTGTATATCCGCAGATGCGATCCATGGCCTGGTTACCAAAGTTCGCAGATGTGGACTCTTTCTCGCAAATGTGGTCCCGCAGATGCGGAAAACCTGGCAGAAACATTTAAATCGAGAGTTTGGTCATTTTCTTCATTTTTTGAGTTTTGGAATTCGATTTTGAGAGCTTCTTTCTAGGTTTTTTCAAATAAATCGATTGGGTAAGTGTTCTTCACATAATATCTAATATATTCCATGATTTATCTTCATTTCTGTCATTTAATTTGTGTTTTGAGTTGAGATTAAAGAAACTTTTCAAAATGAAAAATCATGATTTGAGGGACCAAATGGTATCGGAATTTGATAAATTTTGTATGGTTGAACTCGTATAGGAATGGGTATTCAATTTTTGTAAAATTTGTCGTGTTTCGAGGTGGGGGCCCCGCGGGTCGACTTTCGAACCGATTTTTAGATTTTTTTAAAGATTGAGACTTTATGATCCGGAATAGTTTCTTATGAGTTTTATTTGTGCTTCGAAGTTATTTTTATTAGAGTTGAGCCGTCCGAAGGTCTTATCACCCGAGAAGTTCATTTTAGAGTATCGATTTGTCTTCTTTGCGGTAAGTATCATGCCTAACCTTGTGTGAGGGATTTCCCCTTAGGATTTGAGTCTTCTATGTTGATTGTAGTTTGTGTATGCGAGGTGACAAGTGCGTGCTCGGACTTATTTGTGGAAAGTTTGCCTTTAGGGTTCTTAGGTCCTTATACTCACTGTGTATGAATTTGTTAGTGATACGTTTGATTTCCTATTTGCTGGTTTCACTTCTACATGCTTTAGTTAGAATTAATTACTTTAGGATTTACTCTTATTGCCTATTTGACTCTCATTTGACTTAACTGAAGATTTTGCCTCTTCTATCATCATGCTATCTTTTCATAACTACTCATCTTTCATTGAAATTGTTATTGTCTTATCCGATTATTGTTTAGTCTTAATTTGAGTGATGATTATCTTCTGCTGCTTACCATTATTTGAATGGTTGAATTTCCTTCGCAATTGATCAACCTTTAAAGGAGTTTAGATAACTTATATCTTAGTTGACTTGCCTTTATTTGGAACTATTTGACTTGTGTTGGTCTCCTTATTGTTGACTTGTATATTGTGGGGTCGTTTCTACATGTTAGTTTTCCATTGTAGAACTATTCCCTTTATGCCTACCAATCTTTACTATGGTTATTCCTTGTGAACTAATTCTACCGTTTCTTTGTGATTTAAAGTTTTTGAGTTGATTTACTCGCCGTACTTTGTATTATTGTCATGTTTTCTATTGTACTTGTTGTGATGACGTACGAGGTTTCTGCCATGCCGTAGATCCCCCTATTATGCATATTTACTTTGGGACAATGAAACAGTATTCCGGTAGATCCCCTTGCACATTTACATTTAGGACTATGCGATGGTATCCCAGTAGATCCCTCTGTTCTGCATATTCACTTTGGGACTACGAAACGGTATTCCAGTAGATCTCCCTACACATATACGTTTGGGACTACGGGACGGTATCCTGGGAGATCCCCTGTTATTATCACTGTGTTCTGAGCTATTTCTTTTCATTGATCCTATCCCTGTGTAAACATTCTACGTGTTGTCCGTTCTTTTCCTTATGCTTACTAGCTGGTATGAACTATGTTAGGACACTTGCACAAGCATAAGAGGCTTCTTGATATTGCTGAGTATAGACGCACACCCTTATTTATTTACCATCCATGTGAGAATGGCTCTATTGGCATGTGAGTTGTCAGTATGATTATGAGGTGTGATGAGAGCACATGATGCCAAGTGTTAGGGCTCAGGTATTGAGACCCGTATTGTATGATTATGAGATAAGGTGTCACAAGGTGACTTATATTCAAAGGATATTTATATGAAATAATTATATTTGAATGGTATTCATTTTGAAAGAACTATTTTTGAAAAATATTTATTTGAAGGAAATATATTTTGAAATATTTTTATCACTTGAAGGATTTGACTAATTGATTGAAGCTTTTTGGCTAAGACCTAATGTGAAAACTGTCGTAGTTGCTGAGTTATGACTTGTCTTTACTGTATTTTGTGATTTCGGAATTGGGTTGTATTTCTGTTCACTTTTCTGTGTTCTTATTATGGTGTTCTGCTGTTACTTGTTATTTTACTTCCTTATTGCATTTACTATATTGTTAGCCACATCGCGTAGTCTTTATATAGATATCATGTTCTGTTGTTTTTATACTTATACTTGTTCAATTTATTAGACCAGTATGTGTCTTGACTGCTCCTCGTCACTACTCTACCGAGATTAGTCTTGATACATACTGGGCACCGCTGTGGTGTGCTCATACTATACTTTTGTACATTTTTGTACAGATCTAGGTATTGGATCGCTAGTAGCTGTGTGGACCGTTGTTGTGGAGATTCAAAGTAGACTTGTTGCTGCGTTCGCAAACTTTGGAGTCACCTTCATACTTTGTATTTACACTGTTCACTCTTACTTCGAGACAATTGTGTTTTAGAGGATTTTTAGCAACTCTGTACAACTTATGACTTGTACTACCAATTTTGGGAATTTGTGACTTTTGTAAATATTTCTATATCGAAACTGTTAGATTTCTTTATTATTGTTATTATTCATTAAATGTTAGGCTTACCTAGTCCCTAAGACTAAGTGCCATAACAAAAACCAACAGAGGGGAAATTGGGTCATGACAATTACGACTTGTATGTATCGTCGGTTTAGGTTTTTGAGTGGTTTAGGATTGTTACACCCCATGTTTCGTACGTAAAAGTACGACCTAAGTCCATTGATGTAAACTTAGAAATGAGATCATCTTTGAGAGAATGTAAAATAAGTTAATCATGTTACCTTGGAGGTTACAAATATTTAAGATCATGAATAAGCTAAATGAATTGAAGAAAATATGTTTTGTCAAAAGTCGACAAGTTTAGTGTTACACCTTGTGCGTATTAAGGTGATGTATAATGAATACGAGACTTATTAATCATGGTTTGAATTAGTGTTAAGTTATCATAAGACTATATATGATGTTTGGATATAAAATATAATGTTTTGGAAAAATCGGACTTACTTACAAAAATATCGAGTTAAGATTTGCCTTGTAATGAGCTGTTTTGAGAAATTAAATTTGCAAGCTTTATTTGTCATTTTGGGACATATATCATAGAAAAATGAAGGTCTTAGAACTTAGTTGCCAATGGTCCAAACCATTTATCCATACGATATCGGGGTAGAGAAATATGAAGTTTTAAAGTAGGGTCGCCAAGTCACATCGCCACACTTCGGAGAAACTGGCAGGTTTATAGGCCAGGTTGTGAGACCATTTTCTCCCAATCTATTGAGAGTTTC
Source organism: Nicotiana tabacum (assembly GCF_000715075.1). NCBI lineage: Eukaryota > Viridiplantae > Streptophyta > Magnoliopsida > Solanales > Solanaceae > Nicotiana > Nicotiana tabacum. Next base: position 29,168,843 of record NC_134085.1, read on the forward strand.
ACGTAGATATTTTTATGGAATGAAAGACACATGTGTCTAGTTTCCAACGCTAAAAACCGTTTGTAAATACGATGTCAGAATAGAGAGACACAAGCGTCCGGAGTTGCACCGCTTAAGCTGTCAAGCAGGTAGCTTACCCACCTTCTTGGAGAATTGGGGTGGTGGGCATGTCGCGCCTCCTTTTCCTCATGGAGTTCAGGTTTCGACATTCATGGTAAAAACTCATTTCCTTTTGGAATTGGGTGTTTGAAGAGTCTCCACCTAATGGATTAAGGTGCATTAGGACACCTAGAGTAATTAACTCATATAACTAGTTTGCATTACAAGAGATTGGGTAAGGGCTCGAAATAACCTTGAGGGGAAGGTGTTAGGCACCCCTCGCGGTCCACAATGGTGGGTCCCGGCCAAACTCAATTATGTGAATTAGTCATTTAACAGATAGGCAGTCTAAGCACACATATGCAAATAAAGGAAATTTAACAGATAGGCAGTTTAAGCACACATATGAAAATAAAGGAAGTTTAACATATAGGCACTCTAAGCACCCATATTTAAATAAGGTGAGGGAGGTCGTGGGTTTGTTAGCCTATAGGATTACCTCTGTACAATATCTGGTTAGCCTTCCTCAAATAGAGGGGTTACACGTGGCATTAGCGCACAGATCATCATTTCCTTTACTACCCAATTACCATCCCCTTGGTCATAGCCTAAAGCGTTCTAGAAACCTTGAGATGTATCATATGCGTGCATTACTCGTCCCTTTCTTGTGGCCCTAGAGGTATTTAGGACCTCTAAATTTATGCAGTTCTACACTATCCTAAGTACTTAAAAGAGAAAAATCTAGGCGATAACCAAAACAATTAGGACTGTAAAGTAAAGAACAATTAAGGGGGCTCACATTTTACCTCCACAAACAGAACAAGCAAATGCATATCTCAAACAGAAGTGTTTTAGACATTTGAAAGGAATCCTAATAACAGGATATCTAGGTTCACATGACAAGCAGAAAATATGCAATGCTGAGTTAAGGCAAAAGTGTTAAAGACCTAATCAGTTTGCCTACTAATTTTAGGATCTGTTGAATCTGGGTAGTTCACAAATAAGCACAACATAGTTTCCAGTTTTTATAAAATTTTAGTTACCTGCAAGCTTGCTTAGGCAGAGATACCCTATAAACATACTGTTTAAATGCAAATCGGATCAATTTAAAACAAACAGTTTTGGAACTTATTAAGTCCTATAGGCATGTTGGTCTAGGTGCTAAACATTACTAAGCTGGTTTACATACATTAAATACTAGAACGTGATATCTAGGTGTTGACATGGCTTTCTTAAACAGGATAGTTACTGATTTATGCGATGTAGACATGGTTTTAAAGCGAATGCGATAACAGTCCTAGGGCAATATCTCTAATCCACATGATGAATAGACGTTTCGTTAAGCAGGATTATAGTAGTGATCTAATAACAGAATTTCTAGGTGATCATGATCATGTAGAAGCAGGATTTCGTAACAAATGAGGTGATGAGCCTATAATATGTTTTCTAATATGCCAAACAATCCTAAAAGCATGGTTTCTAAAGCAAGTAAACATAATAAAACTAAGGCATGATTTCTAATGCAAGTAAGCATAGTAATCCTAAGGGCATGATTTCTACCCATTTTTCCTCACAAAAATCATATAAGAATCCCCTTCCCTTTTACTAATTTCCCCAACATTTATTTACAAAAATCATTATTACAGACCAATAATGAATGAATTACATAGATAAATATATATTATCTATAAGGAGCCTGAATTAGGCCCAAAGTAAACCTAGGGATGCCAGGCCTTCAGAACAGTCTCAAATGCCAAGAGTCTCATAGCCAATGGTGTGTCTTGGTTTGTCAAAGTTCCATAAGGACCTCAAGGATCCCAGACAGTGCTCACACCTAGACCTTTTCTTAAAATAGAGAAATTGTTATGTGCAGTGTGGAAGGGCCAACCCTAGTGTTCCAGAGTTCAGAGGAATCTCATGGATTCCTAGGCAGTACACATACTAAAGAGGCAGAACTTAACAGTCTAAGACTAAAGTGAGAGTGTTTTACATAGTTTAGAAAACACTTAGCAAAAATAGTGCAGAGATAACTTTCGAGAGTGAAAAGATTTTCATGAATACAAATAGTTTTGAGAAACTGCTAAGAGTGGAAAACAGTTTTTGAAATCAATTCTGGAAGAACAAATATTCAACATACAATCACACAGTCTTGGAATGCCCAGAATCACAACCATTTAGCAAGCAGCTTTACAAATAAGGGTCAGGGGGGCTGGGAACATATAGAGCTCACATCAGGGACACATGATTAGGGTACAAGGGGGAAGCATATGGACGACAAATGAACATAATAATTACGAGTCTACAGATTCAGGGACCTAATAGATTAGTCATGATAAAAGGCAATTAAGACATAAAGGCAGAGTGTAGTAAAAGTCATGTTGAAGATAGGGGTGCATTGGACAGGATTAACCATACAATTAGGGTCAATCAAGTACATTAGAAGACTAAGTTACTAACATAATCACACCAATTGAAAGGAGTAAACAGAGACTAAAACATGACGGCCTAGTATCCAACAAGCAAGTGAGACCAAGACATGCTGATTACACGTTTGAACAACGGAAGACAGAATTTAGACATGCTGAATAAAGTAGTAAACATGAAGACTAGTTGAATACATAGCCAATCGAACTAGTGTAGGAATAGATTTATAGACATGGAACACACAGAGTTTGAGTTCCAAAATTTACTTAGGGACATACCAGTTTAAAGAGGCAAAGTACAGAACCTAAAGCAAGTATAATGCCACTGTCTAGCCTTGGCTTTCAGCCAGCTAGGCTAATAGTTAGCACAAGTAGTAGAGAAAGAAGAGAGAGTATGAGTGTGGGTATGTGTATTCTGAAGTAAGTGTTCATATGTTGAGAGGTAAAACAAGAGTGTATATATAGCAGTTTAAGAGTAGAACAAAATAAGGTAAAGGAATAAGCATTCATCCAATTAAGGAAAGCATAGGATCACAGAATCCAATCACATAAAGGAGTTTAGAATAGACCCCTTAATTAGGGGTAATTGATCAAACGATAATAACAGGGGTCTAATTAAGGAAAGAATCTCAATCATACCATGTAAAGGAATCAGTAAGAATCCACAATTATACGTGCAATCAAATAAGGCAGGTGTCGCGCCCTTTTTTTCCTCCTTTTTTTGACGGGGAGATGTTCAGGTTTCGGCATTCACTTGGTGTAATTACTTATTTCCTTTTGGGAATTGGGTATTTGAAGAGTCGTCACCTAACGGATTATGGTGCGTTAGGGCACCTAGAGCGATTAACTCTTGTGTTGGTTTGCATTACCAGAGATTAGAGTAAGGGCTCGAAGTAACCTCGAGGGAAAGGTATTAGGAACCCCTCTTGGTCCAGAACTCTGGGTCCTGGCCGAACTTATATTCACAAATTAGTCCATTACAAGTAAACAATTGAATCAAATAGGTTGCAAGTAAAGTACGTTAGAATAACTCAAGTAGTAAGATAAAGGTTTGAACAAGTTGCAAAACAAAGGTTTGAACAAAGTAGGAAGTCGGTAAATAGGGGTCCTAAGTTGACTATCATATAGGATCACCCCACACAATGTCCGGTAAACACTCCTCAATGAGGGGCTACACATGACATTAGCGCGTAGTCATCATTTCTCATGTCTACCCTTCCCATCCCCTTATTGGTCATGCAGAACGAGTGTTTGGTCAGCGATTGCTATTGTGTGCAGCTACCCATCCCTTCTTAATGGTCACGGAGGGAATTAGGACCTCTTCCTATAGGTGGTTTTAGACGTACCCCTAAGGTTTTAAAAGGCGAAAATTCTAAGGCGACAGTCAAAAGCATTTAAGACTTTCAACACATAAAGGGAGCAATTAAGAGGCTCAGAGTTTCCTCCTCAAACAAACACATAAGCAGCACGACTCAAGCACAGTTAAGGTCTTTTATTAGAAAATGTCCTAAAGCAGGATATCTAAGTGAATATGTAGAAACAGACAACCCCTTTTTTTAGTCTCAGAAGTTATACCCTAGCAGTTGCCTAGGGACTCTTTTTTACAGCATGTTAGGATCAGAAAACATTAAGTAGTAGAGACAGTTTCAGAGATGCAACTTTTGTAAACGCCCTAAGGGCTTGCCTACACGCGAAGTACTAATGTCTATGTTAATGCAAAACCAAAACAGGTTTTGAAATAGACTCCTTTAATACCTATCGGCATGATATCTAATGAGACTGAGCTAGTTTGAATGAACTTGTTTCAGGAAATGCTTAATACTTAATAAAACCAATTCAGAAATGAACTAGGCATAATCAAGTTGATTTTTAGACTAAATTAGATTAATAGAGAGAATTGCGAGTAGGGCTCCCTATAGGCATGATATCTAAGCATAACATTGATTTTAACGATTGGCAGGTATGGCGACATACATAAATACTTTTTGTAACTAAATTTGGATCAGGTCCTACAGGCATGACGTCTATTATTAAACTGATTTTAGGACATTATTGCTTGGAACCTATAAGCATAGTTTCTAAACATGACAGAATGTAAAAACCTTGTAGACATGGTTTCTACTTGATGAGCAAACAAACTTAAAAGTGAAGTCCTATAGACATGATCTCTATTAGGCAAAACAATCAGATTAAAGAGTAGAGTACTATGAGAATGTTTTCTCTTTAGTAGAGCAAACAAACATTAAAAGTAAGGTCCTAGGAGCAGGATTTCTACCCGTATTACCCCATAAAGTATGCATCTACCCACCTTTTTTTACTAAATACCCCAACATCTATTTACAAATTATTACAAGCCAATGAATGACTTACATAAGTAAAAGTAGAAAATCAAGAAGCTATTCTATAAGGAGCCTTCAATTAGGCCCATATTTCCTAAAGCCTCCAATGGCCTCATATGCCTCAGTTCCATAGACAAATCAGAGTCTAAGTGCATCAAAGTTCCCTAAGGATCTCAAGGATCCGGGGCAGTGCTTACACCTAGACTTTAGTAAACAAAGATTCAACAAGTGCAGTATGGAAAGGCCACCTCAGTATGCTAGAGTTCAGAGGGTGCTCAAAAGGATACCAAGGTAGTACATATACTAGAGGGGGCAGAACTTATTGACTAAGAGTAGAGTGAAAAGTGATGGACACAAGTTGAAAGACTTTAGTAAGAAATTGATTTAACAAAAGTCTTTTTAAAAGTAATTCAGTAAAGTAGCAGAGATTGTTTGAAAAAAATAAGATTGGAGTAGTTAGTAAAGTCGAAACACCTTAGGATAGGTTCATACACAACCAGGAGTCATAGCATCAAGGCAGGTTTGGGTAGTCACAAACAGGGGAAAATGGGGTTTGGGAATACATAGGACACACAGTTAAGCAAAGACCTGAGAATTAGTAGTCATGCCCAGAAGTAGCTAGCTAGACCTAGTCACAACATCAGACATAAAGAACAGATTCACATGCAAGGGGATAGGGAATTGGGACATGCATGGTGGTAAACAAGTAAGAGATGATTAGTGTAGACATGCTCAGATACAAACATATGGGGAAACATACTGATCTCAAGGGGAGGGGAAGACATGATATCATGCTAATAATGTAACCCTTAACTATAAGTTTCACAACAAAACAATAAATAGAAGCAAACTATAAACAAGATGAACTGAAACAATAAGAAAATCAAATTGTTGTTGGAACTTTGAATTGAAACTAGGACATACTAGTGAAGAGGATAGTAAGCAGAATGAAAAAATAAGAAAACACAAATGGTTAGCCTTGGCATGCAGCCGACTAACTTAGAGCAGTAGCAAGTAGCACAAGAGAGAGAGAGCAGATATTTTTTAAGTATGAGAGATAGTTTTTTGAACCCAAGTGTTCGTGTCTGTGCTAATGAAACACTAGGGTATATATAGTTTGAGGGCAAGAAGTAAATAAGGTAAAAAAAATCACAGTCCATTAGCAATTAAGGAACTTGAGATCAATCAGTTAGGAAATCAAGGTAAGTCTCCTTTAATTGAGGAGTTAACTTTGAACAGTAATAGACATATGACAAATAAGGAAAGAAATCGTGTAAGGCTGGACATGCTAATTAAGGAAATATTTTCTGCATAGTATAAGAATACAATATGTAATAGAGGTCAGGTTCAACACACATAAATCAAGGAAATACTTGAGCAATCAATTAACATCATAATTGACCATCGAATAAGGTCAGAAAAACGTTCTACAAGGTAAAAATCAGTAGAATAATCATGAAAGATCAATCACAAAGATTCAGGGATGCAAGAATAGGAGGTGACACTAACTTAGCACCACTCTATAAGAACAAACACATGGTAAGAAAAATTAGAATCCTAAGAGGTTGAGTTGGGCAAGAGTCACACATAAAATTAGGGATTCATGTAGAGCATAGTCTGAATTAGTAAGCTAAGCATGATACAAGTAGGAACAGAGAAGAATCAGAAACATCGGTGAACCAAATAGGCTAAATCACACAATAGGCAGGGGTAATCACAACTAAGAACCATAGCAAACAAACGTAGTGCAAAAACAGAATCATAGAAACCTACAAACTACTGAACACATTATCAAAACAAAACTCAGAAACCCAAGGTTGAGGCTAAGAAATTAGGGTTTTCAACATAGACGAGTTAAAAAAGGAGTAAAAACATAGAATCGTTCGAGATATGCAAAGAATAGAAGTTAAAACAGGAAGAATCGATTTAAACAAAGTGTAGAAGAAGTTCCGAAAAAACCCTAATTTTTAAAAGAAAGTAAAACAACTTAAAGTTAATGATTTTTTAAAAGAGGTTTGAGAAGAGTGTAGAACATAAAAGGAACAGGCTTGAATTGTTTAAAAAAATGGCCTAGATCTAAGAGATACAAACGAAAATTAGGGTTTCAAAGGAAACCCAAGTAGAGATAGAAGAACCTGCTTAGAACTTCGTAGATCGTAACAGATATAGTGTGATTTTGCCCAATATCACACTAGAAAATCCATGAATAGCCAAAACAACAACCCTAGATACAAGTCGGCATGGCCCAGGGCCCTTGAAGGCCTTAGAGATGATGAGCAAGGAGATGGAGGAACCATCGGAGGTTTGAGGTTGAAAGGTGGTCACCGGAGAAGACCGGAGATGGAGGCGGCGATTGAAGAAGGATTAGGGTTAGATTGAGAGAAGAGAGAAGATGAGAGCATCTGAAGGCAGCGAGCTGTGAAAAATGGCTAGGGTTAGGGTGGTCTTAGGAATTAAAAAAGGAAAGTGTCGTGTGGACCGTTGATCTAGGAGATCAACGGTTAGGATTTGACCGGGTAAATGGGTTCCGGGTTTGGGTAGGTGTTTATAGGGTTTGGGTCGGGTTAATTGGGTAGGAAATTGGGTTGGGGAGTGGGTTCAATTTGGGCTACAATTGAAAGCCAAATCTCGCTATAATTTAAATAGCCAATTTTTCCTATTTTAATTTATAATAAATAATAAATAGTTTTCTAAAAATAATTTTCTATACCAAAATGATTTAAAATATGTAATTATTACTTTAAAATATAGGGACTAATTTTCACGCATATAAAATGTAATTATACATTAAAAGGGGCTAACATTCCAATTATATGCAATTTAGCATGAAAAATACCAAATGCAATTATAAAAATATATCAACCATATTTTGGCATAAGTATAGAGATTAAATGAATAAATCATCATAACAATAATTTGGAAAAAAATTATTGCGGATTTTATGAATAAAAAGGAAGAAAATAAATCAATTAAAATCCTTACAACTACGGTAAAAATTTATAAAAGCCTTGTGCACGCTTATATATGCATATATATGCCATTTAAAAGGTATTTATGCATATAAAAATATGTAAGAAAAAATTGAGTATCAACAGCATGGATGACCAATTTAGGTCATAAACAAGGAAACACACAAGATTTATGCATCCGGATCTCTAACAAAGTAAATCAATCAGCCAAAACTTTCAAAATAACACTGATTTCTGGAAAGAAATACTCAACTTCAATAACCCGAAACTAGTCTAAGTAAAACCTCACAAAAATATAGAAATTAGCCGGAGAAACAGATTCAAACCCTAATAGAGATTAATTAGGACAAAAACCATAGAATAATGGATTTGACAAAGAAAAAATGTGTAAGTCAAAATTACAGAGTAAATTAATATGATTGGTAACACAGAAAGACTCAAAATCGAAGCAAAGGTTAGAAAATTAGAGTATCACACAAAATTGTTTAAGGATTTTTTGCACAAATCAGTCAGGAAGACGAAAAATAATTAATCAAACACTTAGGAGTCAGAAAAACCTTTGAAAAGTAACTTGGGATGAACCCTAGTTTTGGGGAAAAGTCGAAATAATCAGTTAAAATCAGAAATTCTCAAAGAAGAACATGTTATGGTGCTTGATTCATCTTAGATCTATACAGATCTGAGAAGGATCGAAGGTAATAGACTAGGGTTTTCAGAAAAGTAATAGAGATGTGAGAATCGGTCAAGAGACCATAGATTCGTAACAAAACAAAAGGAAATTCTTACTCACAATCGAGAAAATGGCCTGCAACATGCTAACAAGCAAGGTTTCAAACCAAAACCGGTGGAGTTCCTTTGAGATCGTCTCAAGGATCTAAGAAGTCAAAGATCCATGGTGCGTAGAAGGCCATGACCGACCGGAGAAGACCGGGAAACATCACAAGATTGAGCTATACGTCGGTGGCGGCATTTAGAACTAGGGTTGGGTCGAGAGAGTTGAGTGAAGAGGGGAGTGATGCCGGCGGGTGAGAGGAGTGAATGAGAAGGTTTGGGGGAGGGGGTTAGGTCTAGGTTTAATTAAAGAAAGGAGAATATGGACCGTTGATCTGAATGGTCAACGGTTAGGATTAAATGGGGGGTATTGGGTCGGGCAGATGTGTATTCGGGCCTAAAGGGATTGGGCTAATTTTAAAAGGGGTTTTGGGCTGGTCTTTTGAGGTATGTCTTAAAAAAAAGGGTCTATTTATTAAATACCCAGATAATTTATTAAAAAATAATTTATAAAATAAATAACAAATTAGAAAAATAATTTTCATGCATACAAATAATTATTAGATATTTTAAATATACAATGGACCATTTTCTAGTAAAATAATACAATAATGTATGCTTGGGATATAATTGCAAAGTTGTTGCAATTATAACCAAAAAGTATAAATCTGGCCATTTGTGAAATAATTTAAACTAATATGACTATAAATATTAAAATTAAATCAAGAAATGTTATGAAGTCATTTGTGATGCAATTTTGTAATTGTTTACATAAATAAAATACTGGGATAAATTAATTTAAAAATATAGAAATTATGAAAAAATATCATTTGATGCTAATGCATAGTTTTGAAGATATATATGCATTTTGAAAAATAATATAGGAAAAAATCTGGTATCAACAGTGACAGGATGAGATGGTTTGAGAGATTTAGGCCGCACTCCGATTTTTGAGTTGCCTACATATCCCTGGTTTTACAGGAATCAGGCCGTGCGTAGTTCCAGATTCATCGGCGGAATATACTGATGAAGTCATCACAAGAACAGACACGAGATTTTCAGGATAGGTGAAAGAATGGTTATGGTAAGCGGTCAAGTTTGAGATAGTCAAAGGACTTGGAGCGGGATTGTTCCTATTGGGATAATGGTTGCTTATCGGGTCACTTGCATATAAAATATGTTACACCCCGCAAATTTAACAACCTTGATATATATATATACATATACATATATATATATATATATATAGTTTAACAACATTTACACCGTTATATACATTCGATATGGTATTTTGAGTGGAATATTTTTTGTAAAATAGTTTGAAAAAAATATATGATTTTATATAGTTATTAATATTACTACTTTCGAATATATTTTAAACTGTACACATAATATGAGAAAGGTTTGTGAGATTTTCTTTATTGTAAAGATATGAATTATTTTTTTCACAAGAAACGAAGGTTATTTTTTTTCCATTTTAAGAAATAGGTGTACACAAATTTGTACTATTTATATGAGATTAGGAAAATTAGAAGTTGTGAAAATATATGTAATTTTACGTGAATGTTTTAATGAAATAATAGCGTATGTATTTATTTTGTATGGTACCACATGACCATGATAGTAGGGTATATAAAGTGTGTTAAAATGAGTAATATTTTATGTAATTTAAAATAATTCTTAATTAGGTGGATAATTGAGTAATTAATGAATTTTAGTGGGAGATAATTAAAAATCTTTTGATAAGGTTACATTATTTCACGTGGCAACTTTTGTCTTAGAAACAGTATGACTCTTACATTCATTAAATAGGTGGCGGATGCTTCTTATGATTGAATGTGATGTAGTGTTTTCTAATCTACTAAAACATAAAATAAATTAGCTATTCTTAACTGGAAGCTTATGTCAACCTGATGCTCCTTAACATTTTTATTTGTTTTTCGAAGGGGCTTGGTTTCATAGGTGAGGACGTAGTATTTAAATTTTCATTGTGTTAAGCATCATGATTTCTGTCAACTTTTCTTTGAAAAAGAAGTCATTTAGTTCTCTGATTTGGACATTGCTCCTTAATAAGTTAGTTGTTGAGCCTAAATAATTTAGTCTTTTTCTTTTAATTGGTTAGCATTGACACGTACTGATATGGATATGGGGTTGATGATTACTTGGAAGAATTTAAAACACAGGGAGCTCAAATGTTGGTTAAAAATCCTAAATTGAATAAAGTTTAATTCTTATCTAGTTTCATAAGAGAGCTTTGGGAGGAAATCAACCTGTACGTAAAATTGTTTCGACCTTCTACATTAAGTCATTCTATAGAACAAGATAGGATGAAGGACAAGGAAATCGAGTCTATTCATTAGAAAAGAGGAATGTCACTTAAACTTGTAGGATCAAATCCAACGAGAATTCTTAACACCTTAACAACGTGGGGTTTTGCGATTCTAAAGGAGTACGGTGCAAGCTCTTCTGAGAATATCATATGGATTTTTCCCTACTCCAAATATGTTAAGGCTATCCCTTCTTTATTTTTTGCATGATCCAAATAATACAAACGAAACGAGCAAAATACGCAGCTTACATAAATGACTCTATTCATAGAAATACTAGAGATGCTTATGTTCTTGATTCCCCAAGTATCATATTTTTCTTAAATTTATTTCCTCAGAATTCACTAGAAATTTATTTGAGTCAGTCTTTTGATTGAAATAAGAGGTTTACTGTTACAAGTCTTTGTTTCTGGTTAGAATTTTTATCAAAGACACAATATTTAGTTTCTAGGGATAATCAAAATCAGATAAAGATTGAATTTTTATTATATGAGTGTTATAAAAAAAATTAATCTTCTTATTTGGGTTGTTAATTAGAATTTGTTTACAAGGGTTGTTTAATCTCAGTTATGACCAAGATTACTGGGACACTTAATAAATGGAGGGATTATTTTGAGACAGCAAATTCAGATATATTTAATGTAATTGAATATGTTGTAATGGTGGCAACTGTAGATTATCCAAAAGAATTCAAATTGAGAAGAGATAGAATTGCTGAGTTATCTTTCACACGTAAAGTCATAAGGTGTTTTGGTTGTGACAAGGTCGAATTAGCATTACCAAATGCATTCCAAGAGATATTATTGACGTACTTCCCATGCATTGTATTCATGTCCATTGACCCATGACCAGATAGCGATATATATGTATATTATATGGATATAGGATATGGAAAAAGGTTACAGCGTTATATACGTACCACCTGATCAGCTGGTATACGACAATGATTTTGCCTGTAGTGGCCGGGATGATATGATGAGATGCTCCAAGAGGCATGATGATAAATTTGAAACATGTACCTATGCACGACATAACATTCACACGCATATGCATGATACTATAAGTATTTCATGATGTACAGAATTATCCAGACTTACAGGTAAAGTCATTTACTCCATGTTTCTTCCATGCTCTTTATATATGTATATTTACATGCCTTACATACTCAGTACATTATTCGTACTGACTTCCTTTTGTTGGGGATGCTGCATTAATGCCTGCAGGTATAGATAATCAGTTTGACGAGCTTCATAGTAGACAAGGTCAGTATTCAGCGAAGGATCGGTAAGACTCCGCCTCATTCGGAGTGCACCCGAGTTTGTGTCATCATGTCAAAGTTTTTCTACAGACTTATGGGTAGGCCGGTACCCTGTCCCATTTAATGCTGAATAATCTTAGAGGCTTTGTAGACAGAGGTTCATTTTGTACAGTATGTCAGAGGCCTTGCTGGCCCATATGTATTCATGTTTTATCACGATAGTTTATTGATACAATATTGCCCACATACAATTATACATTACGAATTGTGGCCATGTTGGACCATGATAGTTACAAAAGGAATGAATGAATTTCAGAGTGGTTCGCTCGGGCCAGTGCGACACCGGGTGCCAGCGACGCCACCCAAGGTTGAGGCATGACAAAAGATACTACAAACATATATTTGTGTGGGAATTTAAACATGATGCGGATTCCCTTTAGACTATGAGAATTGTCTTCGGACGGTGCAGATGACGTCCTTAGACTATGATGTCCTGGGCCATGAATTCTAAAATAGGGGATTCGCAGGCCATGAAATGATGTTCTCGGGCCATGAGAATGTTGCTTCCTAATCATGACGCCTTTGAATAATGATATGCAAATTTAAGAGATCCTCAGGCCATGGAATGGTGTCTTCCGGCTATGAGGTTGATGCCTTTAGACAATGATGCCTTTGGACAAGTTGACGATGTTTCAGCCCATGAGATGCAACAATTTGATTGGACAATATGTTTCCGGGAAGATCTTCTTCAGCACCAGTTGTCCCGGCGTAAACTATCTTGGTTTGACTCTTTTGTTGAAAGCTCTGAACATTCTGTTCTGATAAAGCTTACTATAACATATTGCGTTGATTCTTTTTCCGTCTATAAGGGCCAATTGCTCATAGCGACTCCTTATCTATTCTGCATCGCTGAGTTCGGCTTCTTGTATGATCCTTAAAGAAGGAATCTCTACCTCGGTTGGAATGACAACTTTGGTACCATAAACAAGTAAGTAGGGAGTTGCCCCATTTGATGTGCAGACTGTAGTGCGGTACCCTAACAGGGCAAAGGGTAACTTCTCATGCCATTGGTTGTGGTTTTCTACCATATTCCTTAGTATCTTCTTGATGTTCTTGTTGGCAACTTCTACGGCTCCATTCATCTGAGGTCTATATGCTGTAAAGTTCTTGTGATTGATTTTGAAAGTTTCACACATGGCTTTCATCAGATCACTATTGAGATTGGCGGCATTATCAGTGATAATGAACTCGGGAACTCCGAATCGCCAAATAATATGATCCTTGACAAAGTCTGCGACGACTTTCTTGGTTATAGCTTTGTATGATGCGGCCTCTACCCCTTTTGTGAAGTAGTCAATGGCCACTAGAATAAACATGTGCTCGTTTGAAGTAGTGGGCTCATTCGAACCGATGGCATCCATTCCCCAGGCGGCGAATGGCCAAGGTGAGCTTGTTGCATTGAGCTCATTTGGTGGCACTTTTATCGTATCACCATGTACTTGACATTGGTAGTATTTTTGGACATACTGGATGCAATCTGTCTCCATGGTCATCCAAAAATAACCGGTCCTAAGTATCTTCTTGGCCAAGACAAAACCATTCATATGCTGTCTGCATGTCCCAACATGTATCTCCCCAAGTAGCTTAGAAGATTCTTTTGCGTCGACACACCTTAGCAATCCCAAATCAGGAGTTCTTCTATAAATGTTTCCTCTATTGTGGAAGAAGTGATTGGACAACCTCTGAAGTGTGCATTTCTGAGTATGGTTTGCATGCTATGAGTATTCTCCTTTTTCCAAGTACTCTCTGATGTCGTGGAACCAAGGTTTTCCATCCGTCTCCTCCTCAACATGAGCATAGTAAGACGGTTGATTATGAATTCTCACTAAGATGGGATCAATGAAATTCTTGTCTGGATGTTGTATCATGTATGACAAAGTGTCCAATGCATCAACAAACGTGTTCTGAATTCTAGGAACATGCCGAAACTCTATCTTCGTGAACCTCTTTCTCAATTTTTGTACATGGTGCAAATATGGAAATATCTTTGAATTCTTGGTGGCATATTCTCCTTGTACCAGGTGCATAAGCAAATCTAAATCACCGATTACCAGCAGCTCCTAAATATTCATGTCAATTGCTATGTTGAGCCCTAGTATGGAGGCTTCATACTTTGCCATGTTGTTGGTGCAGGGAAATCTGAGTTTAGCAGATACTGGATAATGTTGGCCAGTTTCCGATACCAAGACGGCTCCAATGCCCACTCCTTTGAAGTTTGCAGCCCCATCAAAGAACATTCTCCAACCGTCGTAAGCCTCAGCAATGTCCTCTCCTACGAATGATACTTCTTCATCAGGAAAATACATTTTCAAAGGTTCGTATTCCCCTCCCACAGGATTTTCAGCAAGATGGTCTGCCAATGCTTGTCCTTTGGCCGCCTTCTAAGTTACATAGACGATATCGAACTCACTTAACAGTATCTGCCACTTGGCTAACTTTCCAGTCGGCATGGGCTTCTGAAAGATGTACTTCAGAGGGTCCATCCTGGATATGAGGTATGTGGTATAGGCACAGAAGTAATGCCTCAATTTCTGAGCTGTCCAAGTCAAAGCGCAACAAGTACGCTCCAATAGAGAATATCGTGCTTCGTAAGGTGTGAACTTCTTACTTGTTTGCAGTGAAAATGGTAATAACAATTAAATTTGATTCTGGGACTCTAAAAATACGTGATCTCTTTTTATGCTAGTTGTTAAGCAGTTGATGCTATGTATGTGAGTCTTAGAAATGAAATGAGAGTCAAGGATAGGGTGATAATCAAACCGATAGGTTAAAAATCGAGGTCTCGAGCTTGTCGAGTTGGGGGCCTCGAGGTCGATTCCGAGCTCGACTGCGAGCTATCGAAGGCAGCTGAAGAGTGACTAAAAGTTATAATAAAATTAACGTAGGCTCTTTATGGCCAATGATAAGCAATAAATGATGAACAATAATGAAGAAGAAAATAATAAATGGAAGCAATAATATCAAGAGAATATGTTAAATGATAGAGAGAATGTTTTTGTATACTTCGTGTGAAGCAACCAACCCTTACAATATGGCAAGGACCCCCTTTATATTGGAAAGGGGGATCCCATTATAGTACAAATGCATTTATTACAAACATAAGTAGATGGGGTAGCTAGTTGACGTCATGACGCCGACTCAGACGAGCCTGACAGGCCTTGTCGGCTCTAGCTGCACCACTTGGGCACTCCCCTCTTTTCCAATAAAACTGTTGGTCTGCATTGCCCCGATGTCGAGCATCGACAGCTCTCGAGGTTGAACCTCGACCCAAATCTCGAACCTTGGGAAGTATGTTTGTGGAGCATCATAATGGCGGGGAAATAGGACGCTCCGATTTTATCCATGCACTGATAGTTTCCGCGTTTCTTAGAGTGAAAGTGATAAGAAATGATCTTGAATTTTTTTCCCCTCCGATACTTGTAATGACGACAGTCATAAGGTGCCAAAAGACGATGTGCACGCAGCCCTTGAAGGCCTTCGCATTGATTGCGGTAGTTAGCTATCCCTTGGCCTCCTTCAGCACATATGTGGACTTCTATAAATACTCCCCTTCTAGGTCTTTCAAACTTACTACATTTCCAAACCCCAGAAAAGATTCCTTCTGCCTTTACTTTTGTTCTTTCTTAGGAAGTGATTGAAGCCAACCCTGTACTACTATTAAGTAGCACGAGAGGTCAAAGCAGCTTTTACCCGAGAAGGCCGAATCGATTTTCATAGGGAGTTAGATATTGGAGTTGAGTTCCTATCTAAATGGGAGTTGTGTAATTGTTTCTAATTGCACTTCTAAACATTGTTTGTTTTGGTTTTACTTCTAATTTTATATTACTACGATGCTAAATTAAGCTAAGTAAAGCTAAGATTAAACTACTGAGAGTTGATCAAATAGATAAAAGTCACTACGGTAGTGACTTTCTCGTAGGTGGTTAATTGACGAACTCTTGAGTCTAAGGCTAGATTGTCACATTTCGGGAGTATGATATAACCATTGCACGATTTTACTCACTCTATAACTCTCGGTAGTTCGAGTGATTTTGCCCAAATTGACTTTCTCAAAACCAATTGGGTATACAAATTTGTGCAAGCAATTGAGGTTCAAGTCGGGTATTACTATCTCTAGGTTTAACCCTTTAATACCCTTTAATTGGGGCTATCAATTTCTTGAATACGCCTCATTCCTTGTTGGACCAATTTCATGGACTTAGGCTCTCTTTCTCAAGAAGAACCAAAGTCTACTAGGCATAAACTAGTGTTTTCAACCACTAAATCAACATCAAAACCCTAAATTAATCCAAATATCAAACACCCATAGACAATCAAGCATCAAAACACAAGACCCATCAATTACCCACACTAGGGTTGAGCCACAACCCTAGCTAATGGGTCTAGCTACTCATAATTATAGAAGAAAATAAAGAAATAGATGAAGAAAAGCCCACAATAATTAATTACTAAATAAAACTTGAAGATTCAATTTTGAAACTAAGATAAAATTACTCAAAATGGTAAAGAAATGAGTTCACGAGCGCATCTCTACATTCTAAACTATCTGATAACCTAAAAATGGGAAAAGAAACTCTTTATACTTGGCTGAAAATTCTGGATAAAAATACCCCTACAAGGCTAATGCGGACCTCACAAAATCGAGTGCGGCCGCACTAAGGCCCTTGGCTGACTAATCTGCTCTCTGAAGTTTGCCACCGCAGACCGCACAAAATGCACCACGGCCGCGGTGGCTTCTATTGCAGTCCGCACAAAATGGACCGCGGACCGCATTGAGCAAGATCCCCAAAATTCCACCTCTTTTAACTCTGGCTTTGCAGACCGCACAAAATCGAGTGCGACCGCAGTGGAATCAATGCGGACCGCACAAAGTCCTCTGCGGCCGCATTGCCTGGCTGACTGAGAAGTATACTCTCTAATCTTCATCTTTATGGACCGCACAAAATGGTGTGAGACTACATTGGTTCTGTTTTACTAAGCTTGGTATTGGTCTTGGTACTTGTGCAAGTTTCACTCTTTTTTGAGCTGGTTGTTTGACACCTTGTCACCTTGTTGATCAAACCTGCAATCAAGTATAACTTGTGAGCCATTGGGACTAATTTGTACACATTTCTAATCAAAACTTATGCAAGAAGGAGTGTAAAATGCATCATAATCCCTAGTTATCAACTCCGCCAAACTTAAGCTTTTGCTTGTCCAAAAGTAAACAAAATAAGACCCACCCTTTAAGAGTCAATCCAAGAAAATTCAGCCGATCGAAAGTGATCTCATCTTGCATCAAATTGGACTAACAATTGCTCTCAATTCAAATGAATTATTAACAACATTCACTCTTTTAAACACCATGGATTTAGTGCGACACAAGAGCATCAGGAGTTAACTCGACACATCAAAGGAACTCTTTCTATTACTTTGATCATTGTGGAACCCAAACTCACGCATCCTCAACTCTCCCTAAACAAACCTCACCTTTATGATAGTGGCACTCAGAACGAGGTTAATGAAACTAAACTCATCTCTCTCAAGGAAAAGTCACAAGTCCGGCTCTAAGTACCATATGCTTGCCCCTTATGTTAGTCACCACTAATGAAAGTTTCATTCAACTCAAGATTATATCGGTCTTTTGTGGAGACATAGTGAAGGATTTTGGTTCAGGGTAGGAAATGTTTGGTCTAAGTAGGTTCCATCTTCCCTTTAGCACTTCTTTTGCTTCATTTTGTGACAAATTCACTTGCCTTTTTAAGTCATTTCACTTCTTTCTATGGGGTTACAGAAACACACTGTCACTCTTTTTTGTTCATTTCAATTCTTTTCTCCTTTCTCAAATTTCCACACATTTCATTCTTTGCTTTTATTGAATCCCTTTATTCATTTCTACATTGAACATTCTTTTTGTCTTTTTTTTTGCTTTTCTTTCTTTTTCATTGCCTTT
The DNA here is from genome assembly GCF_000715075.1 of Nicotiana tabacum. Lineage (NCBI taxonomy): Eukaryota > Viridiplantae > Streptophyta > Magnoliopsida > Solanales > Solanaceae > Nicotiana > Nicotiana tabacum. Next base: position 29,187,021 of record NC_134085.1, read on the forward strand.
CCTTTTCTTCATTTTCTACCTTTTTACCACTTGTTCGTCTCTTCCCCCAAACTTATACTTTTTCCATGTGCTAAGGAAAGATCGGGTGCCAAGAGAGGGTATCTTTAGGATGGTCAAAGGCTTGAATCATGGTTCTTGAAAGAAAAAGGTCTAAGGTTCAAAAGGGTTGACTAGAGATTTTATCATTGGTAGGATATGGAAGTGTTCAAGATATCTTTTGGATCAAGGAGATCCTATAATCATGTCTCAAGTCAAATTACACTTAGGATTTCACCTAGACAAATATTCAGGGCAAGTTCTAGACCAATGGCTAGGGACTTGGGCTTGCAATTAAATTTCTCACCATACAAGTTATGGGATCTCTAATGACATAGAGTTAGGGACCCACAACAACCTTAGATAAGATTTGAGCACACAATGGTCCCGAAAAATCACTTGATAATTATCGGCCAACACAAGAGTCTCAAGGTCACAACTTTCACCATCCTATACACAACGATTTATTTTTGACCATAGGATCAAAGACAAATGTGTTAGGCCCAAGTGAAGCTTTGATCGAGGCACCCTTACCACTAACCACTAAAAAGCAAAAATAAAAGAAAAACAATCTCAAACCCTTAAGAAGGTTGTCATGCCATCAATCATCGGAAAGAGCCACCCGGTTCATACAAATTCCACCTTTGGAAAGAACCGTGGCTTTAAGAAAACAAAAGGCTTGTTACAAAAGCTCAAAATAAAAAGCTACGAGTATAAAATAAGAAGCTAAGAAAAGGAAAAATGTGAAAAGTAGAATGAATATGTACAAGAGGGGATTTAATCGAATATACAATAAAGGAAATGAATATATACAATGAAACGTAACTTTTATATACAGACCCAAGGTAAAAAGTACGAAAAATGTAATGAAATGCTGAAATTATATACATACCAAAGATAAAAAAGGAAAGAAAGAAATCATAAAATCTGTCATATATATACAGTCATCCAAATCCAAATAGGGCCTACCCCCTCAAATGAATGCTGGCATTATCTTCAATGCCAACTAAGAAAAATAAGCACAAAAATAGAGGAAAGAGGAAAAAGGAACTCCCTATAGGCCGTCTGTCTGCATGGGGTTTTCTCTTTGGGCCTCTCGGTCCTCTCTATGCTCGAGAACCTGAGACTGGCTCCCCGTGATCTGTGGCTCTACTACTGGTACCTGGGCCTGAACTTGGGGTTGGCTGGAGAAATCTCCCGGCGGGTCCTCCAACTGAATGACTGCATTATCGGACTAGGGGATCACCCTCTTCCTCTTAGGATGCCTCTTGGACTGCTCTGGCTGGGGATGGGCTGCTGGTACAGGGTCATGTAGTAGAAAATCTAAAGGAAGGTGATCTACCTTCAATCTCTCAACCTCAACCCGTAACTCTTTCACGGACTCTTTGGAAGCCCGAGTCTTCCTCATCTTTTTTGCCTCCCTAGCAAGCTCCTTGAGAGCCTTACCGTGTGAATCAACAACATCCGTGAGTAATTTTTGGTTCTCAAGTATCTTCTTCTGGTTGTCCAGAAGATCCTTGAGAGTCCTCAATGGACTCTAGGACCTGTGGAGGAGGAGGTGCTGACTGAGCTGCCATAGTAGTAGATAATACAAACAACATAGAAGTAGTTGTCTACATCCAGTTGTTGATGTTGGTGAGGTCCTAGCTCAAATTGTGGGCAGTCAATAGGATAGGCAGTGGTGGAGGGTATCTTTTGCTCTGCTGAAGTGGATGGGCCTGGGGCCATGTCTGTTGAAATAGAGGGAGGCTGTGGAGTAGTTACTACTACTACTAGCTCTTCAGACTGGCCAGTTGAAGTAATGCATTTTCCCTTAAAGTGCTTGCCATTAAGGTTTTCATCACCCTGTAGGCTATACCACGAGAAAGGTGCCTTTGTATTCACTTTCACATCAAATCTACGCTTCTCCACATTTTGGTCCTTCAGTTACATGGTTAGGAAGTTGGGGAATGGGCAAGACCTGTCACCCTCATTCACTACACATGTAATGACTCGGGACATCACATTCGCGACATTGATCGGGTACCCCGCCATGATGGATGCTACTAAGATCGCCCGGTGAATTGGGAGTGAGTTGTCATGGGATGTAAGATCTAGCCTGCTGCACACAAATGTCTCCCACCCCTTCGCCTCAAAGTTCAATGTCCTCCTCAATATCTTCACCCCCGCAGTCAACCACTCGGGGGTGGTACCTGGGATTGCCAAGTACTCTACAAACCACAGACGAGCTTTTTCACCCAACTTCATTTTAACCAAGTACTGGGACTCATCCTCCTCCATGAAATGCAAATAGTCATTGATGGTCTTGCCATCAAAATTCACTTTTAGATTCCGAACATTGGTGAACGTGGTACCCTTTTTGATATGGGCCACGTTGGTGTAGAATTCTTTCACCAAGTGCTCATTAGCATCATCCACCTGTCCTATGAAGTAGTCCCATCCAGATCTTTCCCCGAATTGCCTCAGCACATTTGGATTGTGAGGCAAAAGATCCCGGGTGATTATTTTTCTCTCAAGTATTAACCTCTTTTCTGGCCACCACTCTCCGAATTTGTGGTAGGCAATCTCATTGACGAACCGGTCCTCCCATGCCTATGGGTTCCTAGTCCGCTCAACCCCACCAACTTGAGGCTCACTCCCTTCTGCTTCTTCCCCTTCTTCTATTACTGCACCCTCTCCGGATAATGAAGTCGTAGGAGAGGTGGAGTACCCATCCCCACTGCCTTCACCTGAGCCTTTAGATGACTCAGAAGATATATGAATTGAGGCTTGGGCAGTGGGGGATGCTGGAGGTGTATCTCTCAATCAGTTCCTCTCCGGAGAGTCAGGAACATACTCTGGCATGGAGTCTGAAGATGCCTCCCGGGAGGGCTCAAACTCACTCCCCGACTAATCAATTGCTCTATCTGCAACTTTAATGATTTTCTTTGTGTTTTTAATGTTATGTCGGGCTTGTGGGGTTAATCTTATCATTGCTTGCTTCCCAGCCCGGAAGAACTCTCCTATTGCTGCTTGTTTACCACTTTTTCCTCTTGATCTCACCATTGTCCGCAAACAACATTCATTCAGACTTTGTTAGTATTCAACAAAACAATGAAGTTCACAGTTGCAGAAAAAAATGTTGCATACAGTATGAAAATTGCATAGTGCGGACCGCACAAAATGCAATGCGGCCGCAAAGTGCGGACCGCACAAAATCCATTGCGGACCGCACAGTGGTGGGGTTCAGACTACCCACTCTTTGAATCTATGCACCGCAGACCGCACAAAATGGCAATGCGTCCGCGGTCCTCAAATGTTCAGCTTCCAGGACTTTGTCATTGCAGTCCGCACAAAATACCATTATGGACCACACATGGGCATCGCGGACCACACAAAATCCACCGCGGTCCGTACTGGATGCCCAACAGTAACACCAACCTAGGGTTCATGATTCATTTAATTTTAGTCCAATTTTACACCTATTGATGAGTCCCTAAGTGTTGGTTTAGTGTTTTAACTACCTAATCCTAATTTAAAACAAACAAATTAACTATCCTAAGCTACCAAATCTAAAAGAAAATGGACAGTGAAAGAAAAAGGACTAAGAAATAAAATTTAAAAGAAAATAACAAAATTAAACAAATGAAAAGGGATTAAAGTACCAAAAATGAGATGCTGAGATGATGAATAAGCCTTAGTAGTCAGTTACGTGCAATAGAGATAGATGAACAGTGATTTTTAATGCTCTGAGACTAAAAGGAACAAAAAGTTCAAATGTAGGGCCTCAGGTCCTATTCATAGAAAAAGGTCCTGGGGCCCAGCTTACCAACCCACCGCGCACTGCACAAAATGGCACCGCGGTCCGCGGTGCTTGAAACCAAAGGGCACTGACAAATTGGCCATTGCGGACCACACAAAATGTAATGCGCCCGCAGTGGACCACCGCAGACTACACAAAATGCAATGCGGCCACGGTGGTAAACTTCAGAGAACTCCCACTTTTGTCAAATCATCAGTACGGTCTGCATTGATTTCTTGCCCCTACACAAAGGTCTTTGCGGCTACACAAAATGAGTGCGGTCTGCATTGACAACTTCAGAGAGTGGTTAGTTTCCAACTTTTCCTGCACTACATCAACACAATCCTACAACATCTCATAACTAGTCAGTCCAACAATAAATCCTACACTACAATGAAAATCAAAGAAAAACAAAAAGAAAAACACATAGGTTGCCTCCCAAAAAGCGCCTGATTTAACGTCGTGGCACGACACAGGTTACCATCAAATCATTTGAGGTGAAAAAGTGCCACTATGTGGCTGTCATCCATCTTTAACAAGTAATACTTGACCCTGTGCCCATTCACTCTGAAAACTTCCCCATTTTTGTTCTTCAAGTCAAGTGCACCAAATGAGGTCACAAATACCACTTCAAAAGGTGCACTCCATTTTGACTTATGCTTTCCCAAAAACAGACATAACCGAGAGTTGAACAAGAGAACCAAATCACCCACTTTGAACTCCTTGCTACGAGCATATTTATCATGAAGTTACTTCATCTTGTCCTTGTACAAGGATGAACTGGAGTAGGCATGGAATCAGAATTCATCAAGTTCATTAAGCTGCTCCGCACGAAGATTTGCTGCCACAACCCATTCAAGATTCAGCTTCCTCAAAGCCCACATGGCCTTGTGCTTTAACTCAACCGGTAGATGGCAAGCTTTCCCAAACACCAACCGATACAGAGACATACCAATCGGAGTCTTGTAAGCAGTCCTATAAGCCCATAGAGCATCATCCAACTTCTTTGACCAATCGGTCCTATTTGCATTGACCGTCTTTGACAATATACTCTTGATTTCCCTGTTTGAGACTTCAACTTGGCCCCTTGCTTGAGGATGATAGGGAGTAGAAACTTTGTGGTTGACACCATACTTTGCAAGCAAAGTGTCAAAAGATCTATTGTAAAAATGAGACCCCCCATCACTTATGATTGCATGAGGAGTGCCAAACCTTGTAAAAATGCTCTTCTTGAGAAACGCAACAACACTCCGGGCCTCATTGTTGGGTAAAGCCACGACTTCAACCCACTTTGAAACATAGTCCACCGCCACAAGAATGTATGTGTTCCCACACGAGCTAACAAACGGGCCCATAAAATCAATGCCCCATACATCAAAAATATCAACCTCAAGAATGGTATTGAGAGGCATCTCATCTTTCTTTGAAATTCCACCCGCTCTTTGACATTCGTCACAACTCTTCACAAGTTCACTTGCATCTTTTTACAAAGTTGGCTAATAAAACCCACAACTAAGAACTTTTGAAGCCGTTCTCGCCCCGCCATGATGGCCACCATAGGGAGAGGAATGACAAGCCTCCAAAATACTCAATTGCTCTTCCTTTGGGACACACCTTCGGATCACACCATCCGTGCAAATCTTGAACAACTACGGCTCATCCCAATAGAAATCCAAACTATCCCATTTGAGCTTCCTCCTTTGGTTAGAAGAGAGCTCACATGGGATTATACTAGTCACAAGGAAATTAGCAACGTCCTCAAACCATGGCATACCATTCGCCGACAACAAAAGGAGTTGTTCGTCGGGAAATGAGTCATTGCTCTCTAGGCCATCACGAGGCCTCACCTCCTCCTACAAGTGGTCCGCCACTTGGTTTTCACTACCCTTCCAGTCCACAATCTCCAAATCAAACTCTTGAAGTAACAAGACCCATCGCATCAGTCTAGCTTTGGAATCCTTCTTCGTCATCAAGTACCGGAGTGCGGCATGATCGGTATGGACTATGACCTTGGCACCCATAAGATACAACCGAAATTTCTCCATTGTGAACACAATAGCCAAAAGTTCTTTTTCGTTCACCGTGCAGTTCACTTGAGCATCATTCATTATCTTGCTCGCATAGTACACAAGATGAAACATTTTGTTCACTATTTTACCCAAAACCGCCCCAACCGCAACATCGCTCGCATCACACATGAGCTCAAAGGGCAAGCTCCAATTAGGTGTGGTAATGATAGGAGTGGTGGTCAACTTATGCTTGAAAAGTTCAAAGGCTTGCATACATCTCTCATCGAACACAAACTTGGCATCCTTTTCCAATAGCTTGTATAAGGGGTTCACTACCATCGAAAAGTCTTTAATAAATCTCCGGTAGAACCCCGCATGCCCAAGAAAACTTCTAACTCCCTTGACAGAGGTAAGGGGAGCGAGCCTTGAAATCACATCAATTTTTGCTTTGTCTACCTCAATACTATGCTTTGAAATTTTATGCCCAAGAACTATGCCCTCTTTCACCATGATGTGTCATTTCTCCCAGTTAAGAACAAGATTGGTTTCTTTACAATGGGCCAAAACTCTATCAAGATTTTTCAAACACTCATCGAATGGATCACCTACAACACTGAAGTTTTCCATGAACACCTCCAAAATATCTTCCACCATATCGATGAAAATATCCATCATATACCGCTGAAACGTAGCCGGTGCATTACACAACCCAAAAGGCATCTGAGAAAAAGCAAAGGTGCCATATAGACAAGTGAATGTGGTCTTCTCTTGATCTTCCAGAGCAATCATGATTTGGTTGTACCCAGAATACCCATCCAAGAAATAGTAGAAGGCACGACCAACAATTCGGTCTAACATCTGGTAAAGAAAAGGCAATGGAAAGTGATCTTTGCGGGTCACTTTATTCAACTTGTGGTAGTCCATGCATACGCTCTAACCGGTGATAGTTCTGGTAGGAATCAACTCATTTTGTGAATTTGCAACCACTGTCATGCCACCCTTATTCGATACACATTGCACCAGCGAAGTCCAAGAGCTATCAGATATGGGGTACACAACCCCGACATCCAACCACTTGATCACCTCCTTTTTCACAACGTCTTGCATTGCTTCATTCAACCTCCTTTGATGTTCCAAGGAGGGCTTTGCATTATATTCCAAAATAATATTGTGCATACAGAATGTGGGGCATATCCTGCCAATATCGGCTAGAGTCCATCCAATTGCCTTTTTACGCTTTTGAAGCACCGCCAATGTAGCATCAACCTGCATGTTAGTAATACGAGAGGAAAGAATAACTGGCAAAGTAGAACTAGGGCCTAAGAACTCATACCAGAGGTGTGGAGGCAGCGACTTCAACTCCAAACGGAGGCTCCTCAATTGAAGGTTTTGTTGGTGGAGTCTTCTAATTATCAAGGTCCAAAGATAGTTTTCTAGGCTCATAAGAGTAAGAGCCCATCCCATGTAAAGCATTCACACACTCCACTTGGCCCTCATCATCATTGACATCAAGATTCAACAATACGGCCTCCAGAGGGTCCTCCACATTGATCATTGAACTGTTATCATCAACTATCACTGCCATGACAAGGTCCACAAAAGAGCACACCTCGGAACTGTTGGGCTGCTTCATTGACTTGCACACATTAAAGACCACTTTTTCATCACCTACCCGGAATGTCAGTTCCCTTGATTCCACATCAACTAATGCCTTCCCAGTAGCAAAGAAAGGTCTCCCTAATATGATTGGAACTTCATAATCCATCTCACAATCCAAGATCACAAAGTCAGCTAGCAAGATAAATTTTTCAACCCGGACAAGGACATCATCAATAATACCTAATGGTCTCTTCATCGTTCTATCTGCCATTTGCAATCTCATGGAAGTCGGCCTCCGTCGCCACTACCCAATGTCGTGAAAACTGAGTAGGGCATCAAGTTGATACTTTCCCCCAAATCACATAGAGCCTTAGCAATGTACGCACTCCCAATGGTGCAAGGAATGGTGAAAGCACCTGGATCTTCAAGCTTCGAGGCCATTGAATGCATTATTGCACTAATTTGGTGGGTCATCTTTATAGTTTCACAATCCATGGATCGTTTCTTTGCCACCAAGTCCTTCATGATTTAACATTGCCCGACAATTTTTCAAGAGCCTCAACCAAGGGCACATTAATGGATAAGCTCTTCATCATATCAATGAACTTTTTAAACTGATTCTCATTTTTCTTCTTTGCAAGCCTTTGAGGATAAGGTGGTGGTGGCCTTGGCAAAGGAGACTTGGCTTTAGGCACAACCGACTGTGGCATGTCTATTACGTGTTCCCTAGACGGGTTCACGTCATTTTTAGTTTCCACCTCGGCATCTTGAATATCAATCCTCACTTCTTCATTCACATTCTCATCAATCACATTTTCAACCATCAATGGAACTTCATCTTCTTGCAACTCAACTTTATCACTCAAAATGTGCTTTTGTTTGGAGGCATTCACATCACCGCCTCGTCCACTCCTTGTAGTTACCACCATAACATGATTGTCCCCACCCTTCAGGTTTACTACCATATCACTTGGTAGAGCACCCTTAGGGCGAGTATTCAAGGACTGTGAGATTTGGCCTAACTGAACCGCCAAATTTCTAATTGAAGTATTGTGGGAAGACAACTGAGCATCGGAATCCACACTCTTATTCATCATCTGTTCAAACATCATTTCAATTCTCCCCATGTCAGGGTTAGAAGAACTATGACCTTGGTATGGAAATGGGGGCGGATTGTTTGGTTGTTGAAATATTGTGGGCCTTTGAAAGCCTTGCCCCCGGTTTTCTTGATTGCCATTGTTCCACCTACCTTGATTTTGTTACCACCCCAGTTGTTGTTGTTCCCATTCCAATTACCCTGATTGTTCTGATTGCACCAGATGGAGTTTTGGTTGTTATTCCCCCAATTTACCATTGACTTGTTGTTGTTGATTTCCCCAATTGCCTTGGGGTTTCCATTGTTGTTGGTTGGAAGAATTGCCCCTTTGGCCTTGATAATTATTCATGTATTGCACCTCTTCATTCTGCCTATGTTACCCAATTTTTGCCTCTATATTTTTTATTATGCAAAATACCTTTAAAATAGCATATGTATGCATATATAAGCATGTTCAAGTGTTTCGTTATTTTTCCATAATTTTAAAGGTTTTTAAATTGATTTATTTCCCATTCTTTTATCCATAAAATCCCCAATAATTATTTTTAAAATTATTATTTTGATAATTCATCTATTGGATTTTTATATTTCTGCCAAAATATGGCTAAAATAATTTTTATATTTTTTTACAATTTTATTTAGTATTTTTAAAGCTAAATTGCACATAATTACAATATTAGCCTTTTAAGGTTTAATTAGGTTTTATATTCATAAAATTATGTCATGTATTTTTATATTGTTAATTATGAGTTATAAATCATTTCAATACTTTAATTTATTTTTTAGAAACTGTTTACTATTTTTTATAAATTAAAAAGTGGAAACTGGCTATTTAAATAACAGCCCCTTTTGCATTTCAATTATACCCCAAATCGGACCCCAATTCCCTAGTGCAGTTTTGATTTAAACCCGACCCTAACCCTTTTAAACCCTACCCAAACTCGAATCCCCATCTACCCCGTTTAATCTAGACCATTGATCATTCACATCAACGATCCCTATTCACCCTTCCATAATTAAACCCAAATGACCCCTTAACCTACTTCATTTCCACCAACCCGCCGCCCTTGAATCCCCTTCCTCTCTAATTCTGCCTGCAACCCAACTCAAACCCTAGTCGCCGCCACCCAAACTAACCCTAATCTCCTTCGATTCTCACCCATTCCATGGACTCCCATGGCTGTTTGAGACATGTACCAGTTTTCTATGTCTCCCAATTGCCTGTTTGCGTGATTTACAGGAAAGATCTCAAAGAGATCTAGTCCAGTCTTGGCTCAACTTCTATCTATGGTCTTTTCCCGGCCATCCATGGCTGTTCGAGTCAGATCCATGGCTTTTCCGGCTAGATCAGTAACTTTTCGAAGTCTTTCAATTTTTCTGGGTTCTCCGCAACCCTAACTTTAAAGGGATTTCCATTTTTCTTTCAGGTCTGTCTTAGATCTGTGTATGTTATGAACCTCTTAAGTTTTTTCCTTAAAGGTTTTTCGATTTTGTCAAAACGACTCTTCGTTTTCAACGATTAGGGTTTTCTTAACCTCTTTTAAAAGATCTCTTCTCCGTTTTCAGTGTTTTTTATGATTTTACTATGTTTAAACGATTTGTTCGTGTTTTTCTTCTACCTGGTTCATCGTGTTAAAACCCTAAGTATCTTTGGTTTTATCAGGGGTTCTGAAACCGTCTTTTATTTTGTATACTTGTTTCGACTAAGTTCTTTGTGTTTAGATACTTTTCTTTGTTTAACTTGACTGATTCTGAGTTCTTACCTTTTTTTTAAAACTCAGCTCGGTTAAAACCCTAATTTCTTAAAACCTTTCTCACCTGTTACGGTGAGTTCTTGAAGACTTCCTTTACTTATTTCAGTGTATTAGTCTGATATCCTCTACCTGTTGCTATGTGTTAGACTGTTTCCTTCATTTTTGGTTGTACGTAACTACTTGACTTTGCTGACTACCATGCTTCGAGTAGGTACTTTACTGCTGAGTCCTAGCCTACTCTTGTTACTGTTGTATGTTTATGTTCATCTAGTTGCTTCCTTTGTCAATATGGTTGGCCTTGCATGTCTGATACTCTTATTCATTCTTCTCTATTTATATGGCGAAGTGTAGAATCATGATTCTTTCTTGATTGATTTTGATTTCCTCAAGTTACGACTGATTGCAAGGGTTTTCTTATAAACCCTTAATTTTACTCATTTGTTTAAATTGATTGATTCCCTTCCTTTATTTGTTGTGATGTTTCACCCCTGCTGAATCCCTTCCCCAATTATGTATATTTTGTGCCTAGACTCAATTGTATACTCTATATTCTTACTATCCCTTATACGGTCAGAAATGAATCTTCCTCAAATTGATTTTCTTTCCTTAATTATCATTGTTAGTATCCGTTAAGCAGTAATTCCTTGATTAAAGGGAAGTACCTATATTAATTGATTCTGATTGTGATTACTTCCATATTTGTGCTAAACTTTACTTGTGACCTTATTTTCTACTCGTTTTCAAAGCTATAAATACCCTACCCTCTCTTCTCAAAAGGACACGAACAACTTAGTTCAAAAACACACACTTACACATTCAAACTCTCCTTATTTCTCTACTACTTATGCTACTGCATTGTCTAGCCGGATGAAAGCCAAGGCTAGACTTTGGAATTCTGATTACTTTACTTTTTCTGCACTTTGCTCCTTCAACCGGTATGTTCTTAATTTAAATTCTAAAACTCAACTCTATATGTTCCCTTGTTTGTCAATCTTTGTCTCTTTCTGCACTAACTTAATGGCTCATGATGTTGAGTTGTACTTTTTGTTTATTGCTTTACTCAACATGCTTAAAATTGTGCCCTCTTTTGTTCAAAATGTGATCTGCATATTTACTTGTTCCTGTTTATGTCCTTCTACTAGCATGTCAATAATGTACCTAAATCATGACTAATAGTGCGTTTCTGATTTGGGTCCTCTATGTCCCTAAACCATACTCCCCTGTTTGTAATTCTGAATCATGTAATTCTCTTTGAACTTGTTCTGTGTGTGTTGTTGTTGCTCCTACCCCCTTTCCCTTTTAAAAACTATTTTATTAGGCAATTCTTCTGCTGTTTTACAAACTCACTTCAAACATGTTGTTTCTAAAACTATTTTCCAAATCAACTCCTTTGAGTCATTGTCCAGCACTCTCACATGCACTCTTAGATCATTAGGTTGTGCCCCTCTTGTGTGAGCATTGCTTTGGGACCCTTGAGCTCCCTCTGAACCTGGACACATAAGAGATGGCCCTTCCACACTGCACCTATTCTTAGTTATGCAATCTGGGTGTGAGCACTGCCCGGGATCCCTTGAGGTCCTCAGGGAACTCTAACACACCCAGATATGAGAAAAGCTTTGGAACAATATTGGCTTTTGAGGTGGTTTATCACATAACTGAGGGAGGAAGTCAGGATCAGGCTTCATATGGTTGTAACTTCTTATTTTTGCATTTTTCTTATGTAATTCAATCACATGGTCTATAATAATTTGTAAACAAATATTGGGGTGGTTAGTGAAAAGGGATGAGAAAATATGCATGCTAAAGTTAAAGGGTAGAAAACATGTTATTAGTTTTATATTCCAAGTTGTGCAATAGAAATCATGTTTAGGACTCATACAATGCATTAGAAATCATGTTCTTAGGATTCATGTTTCCTGCTTCAGCATCTCATTCATTAATCCATGCTTCGTGTCCAAAACTTAGAAATCCTGCCTCTAGGACGAATAAATAAAAACCGTTACTCATGAAGTCTTTTCTTAATAATTCTGCAACTCTTTGGTATATTTATAAATCATGCCTTAGGAACTCTACCATCTGCATGTGCATAGTAGATATCATGTTCTAGGATCCTGTTTCTATTTTGTTTAAAATGCCTAGTTAATTATTGATTCATGAAAAAGGTAGTAAGGTAATAGTTTTCACATTGTGAAATTTCTGAATAACTGGTAATAATCTCTACAATTAGAACAGCATGTCTTAGATAATACTAAGCTCCAAACTGTCCTAGCAATTCTGAATAACTACTGAATACTGCTTACGCCTTGGCAAGCCTTAGGTAATGACTGAAATAAAACTAGAAGTTCCTTTGTTTAATTATCGACTATCACAATCAGCAGGCAGGCCTGATTCAGACTTCTTTTCTGTGTCATATGATAAATCTGGTTCTGACTTAAACACCCTGTGTTAGTATTCTAAATTCAGACCTTAAGTGTGTATAAGTCGTGCTGCCTATGTGCACTGTTTGCGGAGGTATAACTGAGCCTTCTATTTGCTTATATGTTTCCCCCTAATTGCAGTCTTACATGTTTTATATGTCAATTTAGCATTTTTGCCTTTAAACCTGAGGGTCTGCCTAGAACCTCCCTCATATAGGAATAGGAATCCTAAAATTCCTCCGGGACTGATAGAAAGGGATGGGAAACAACATACAATAGTGGTCGAGATCAACCATCGCTTTAATTACCTTCACGGGGTGGGAAGGGTAGATATGGATATGATGACCAATGCGCTAATACCACGTGTATCCCCTCTTCTGAGGAGTGTCATACCGGGTATTGCATTGATATGATCCATATTACAAACAAACCTAGGACTTTTTTATATTCATAAGCATGCTTAGATTATAAATCTTTTTCAAAACCATGCTTTTATTAATTGTGTTTCAAACGCATGTGTATTTAAATCCCGTATTAATTGAGCCCTACTTGTTTGTTTGCTAATTGCACAAATTCACAAAACTATCTGGCCGGAACCACACTAGTGGATCCTGAGGGTTTCCTAACACCTTCCCTCTAGGATAATTTCAAGCCCTTACCTTATCTCTGGTTATCAAAAACTAGGTGTAGATGTCACACCCCTTTTTACAAACCTCACTAAACCCTCTTAAATAAATAAAAAAGATTTAGTAAAGCTTGAAAAGGTTTTTCAATTTTGAAAGTGACAAAAGATAGTGTTCAAAAGGATTAACTCAGAGTCGCCACCTGACATTTGTTTCGGTGTGCTAGGTCACCGTTTTTAAAATGATATTCCTTTAAAAACACTTTAGACTCCAAAACTAAGTCGGCACAAGAGATTCAGGTAAGGGGGGTCATTTGACTCAGGGAGAAGGTGTTAGGCACTTCCCAAGTCCCGTAACTAGTAAGGTTGCATACTTGATCAAGTCGGCTTTTAAAATATTCAATTGAGGTAGAAAACACAGAAAAAGGAAAATAAACACACAATAGGCTCGAGGTCGTCCCTACCTAAATAAAAGAAAAAGAAAAATGAAAATAAAATAAAAGTACTACAAGTTTCTACTTTTGGCCTCCATTTACAAATACTTCAGGGCATACCCTGGATAAAAATATACACAAATCGTTCGACGCATCCCCGGATAATAAACTAAAAAAAACAACCTCTCGCCTCGATACTAAGAAAATCCTAAGGCTTGCCTACCCGAGTGTGGTCGGCCTAAGCATGCTCCTAGCGGCTAAAAATAATAGGAATAAAATGATATTAAACCGAATTCTATGCTTAAACATATGACCAAAGCATAGATTTCATTTAATTTCAACTGACGAGAGCCTTATCTTTTCAAATTCTAACGCCACAACCATTTTCTAACTTTGTTCAAAATCAATTCCATAACTCATTTTCAATTTTACTATAATCAAGGGTAACTTTTAGTTAGATATCTCAACTACAATTGATTTGAGTAAATCTACAAACAATCAACTAAACGAAACAAACACTTTGCATGTGTAACTGAAGGAATCACACAATCGTATCACCAAAAAAGCAACTAAAATTAAACAAAAATGAATGAGCAGAGAGTCGAAGAATTGAACCTCGGCAGAATGGTATCTTTGCCATTAATAAAACAACCCCGATTCTGCTACATCAACTTCGTAAGTATTAAAATGTGACAACGAACTCCGATTAAGATCTGGCCGGGAAGCGAAAACAGGGACCGGATTGGAAACCACGATGGCAACGGAAACCTTGAGTCAAACTCAACTAAAATGCAAATAAAAATCGTAAAAGATAAACTGGAACCAAGACCAAACCACCACTGGAGCTCGACCGAAAAACCTGTCAACGAGCTCGAGCTCGACCGGATTCATGTTCAAGGGTTATCTTGGATAGATCTGAAGGTTTCAAAGGGATGCTGGATTCGAAGGTTTCAGTTCACGTCCATGGCCCTTCGTCACTGTTAGTCGCCATTTCTGGCGAGCCTTGGTGAAGGTGGTTGCAGACGGGTCTATTTGGTTGGTGTTCCAACGGTTTTTTGGGTTGAGTAGCTAGCGGAGATGAGGTTGTTTTGGAGGCGAGCAGTGGCGCTATGCTACAGGGGTGGTCGACTGGTGGAGTGAATGGAGGCTGATTCTGGCGAGTTGATGAAGGGGGTGGTGTGAGGGAGACGAGATACAGGGGGGTTTTGGTAAGGCGTGGATCCGATTTTCTCCTCTTCTAGGATTATGGGCTAGATCCAAATTGGGTCAAATTTGGCCAAATATGCCTTTAAAAGTGGCCCTTTAACTCTAGTAGACTAAAAATATTAGCTCCTAAAATAACAACTATAAAATTATGAACTCATTTCCAATTAATTAGAGTAAAATTAAAATTAAAGGTGAAACTATTTTATATCAATTAGCTAAATAAATAAATATTTTTGTAATTTTCAATTTTGTTTGATAAAATAAAGTAAAAGAGTTAAAACTACTTGAAATAACGATATTAGGCCTAAACTAAACATTTACATGCTAAAATATGAAAAATCTCGGGGAGGGTCAAAAATCACATGTCTACAGCTTCCCCTCTTTGACTGAAAATACGAAGTATTTTAAGACAATGAATGACTAGACAGGTTTTTGACCCGACCCTTATATAGAGAGACCAAAAACTAAGAGAAAGGAAGAGAATGTGACTGAGCCCCGGTATCTGAGTTGCCTACATATTCTTGGCTATAAAGGAATCAGGCCACGTGTAGTTCAGAAGTGAATGAGGTGATGGAGTATACTGAGGTGGAGAGTTGGTCGAGGTGCCGTCGAGATTCAGGTCCGCGGTTCCTGCCATTACATCGAAAATAAAAGGAAAAATTACAGCAGAAGTAAAAAAAAAATACAAGACCCTATCTACTTTCTGTCTTGAATCTTCCTTGAATCTCTACAAATATTAAACTGAAAAATGGACCCTGTCCTTCAGGCAGGCTCCTGATGCTTCTTCAATTTGCGAATAGAAGTAACTCTGAAATAAATTCTCTCGTTCTCCAGGTGGGTGCCTGCCAATAGCTTGACTTTGATACGTATTCTAAAATGAATTCCCTCTTTCTCCAGGTGGGCGCCTGCGACGAACTTGAAACTTGAAATAAATTCCCTCATTCTCCAGGTGGGTGCCTGCCAACAACTTGAACTCTAAATAAATTCCCTTATTTTCTAGGTGGGCGCCTACCAATGACTTAACTTGAAGTGGATTCCCTCGTTCTCCAGGTGGACGCCTGCGACCAACTTGAAACTTGAAATTATTTCCCTCATTCTCCAGGTTGGTGCCTGCCAACGACTTGAACTCAAAATAAATTCCCTCATTCTCCAAGTAGGCGCCTGCCAATGACTTGAACTCAAAATAAATTCCCTTATTCTCTTGGTGGGCGCCTGCCAATGACTTAAACTCAAAATAAATTCCCTCATTCTCCAGGTGGGCGCCTGCCACTAACTTGAACTCGAAATAAATTCCCTCATTCTCCAGGTGGGCGCCTGTCAATGACTTAAAACTTGAAATGAATTCCCTCATTCTCCAGGTGGGCACCTGCCAATGACTTAAAACTTGAAATGATTTCCCTCCTTATCCAAGTGGGCTCCTGATTGCCAAAAACTTGAATTTTATTCTCTCGTTATCCAGATGGGTGCCTGATTGCCAAAAACTTGAATTGTATTCCCTCGTTATCCAGGTGGGTACCTGATTTCCAAAATCTTGAACTATATTCCCTCGTTATCCAGGTGGGTGCCTGATTTCCAAAAACATGAATTGTATTCCCTTGTTATCCAGGTGGGTGCCTACCATTACAACAAAACAGACAAAACAAAAGAAATTTTTCCACTCCAGTTTGGTATCTGGGCACATCTGTGAGTGTTAATCGAATCATGTTACTTAAAAGAGCTCTAAGAATTTAATAGCTAAATCCCATTATCTAGGAGGGCCCTGAAAACTTCAGATTAAATCTCATATTAAGAGTGACAACTTTAAAGCTAAATTATATTTCCTAAAGGTAAAACTTACGCTAAATCTTGTTATCTATGAAGGCCTTTAAATTTAACTAGGTCCCATTCTCCAGGAGGGTCCTGAAAACTTAAAACTAAATCCCATTATCCAGTAGGGTCTTGAAAACTTGAAAACTAAATCCCATTATCCAGGAGGGTCCTGAAAGTTTTAAATTAAATCCCATTATCTAGGAGGGTCCTAAAAATACGAGAATGAACTTACCTGAGCCATGCTCTGTTCTTGGTGGATTCTGAACCGAATTTCTTGCCCCTAAGCCATGCCTTCTTCATTGGAGGGTCGCTGTGGTTAAAAAATTTCTTGCCCCTATTTTAGACGAATAAAATTTTGTTAGTTTGAAAACATGGTGGTTAGTTTGTGGCATCATTGGTGAGTATCTACTTCTGCCACTTCCCAGATAACTTTGATTCCAACCTGGACGACCTCGACTATTATCGACTGCCCATTTTCTTTCAACCCTTATCACAGAAAATACCTCTGCTCCATTCGATCCCAATCCTCTATCTGTTGCATTTGCTCATGAATTGACATTTACCGAACCTTTGCATTTCACATGAATCCCAAAGCATGTTGATTGTTACCAACTCAGTGCGCATACCACTTTTCCCTGACTTATGCCACTTTGATGTGCTAGCCAAATTCGTTTTGTGCAATTGGAAAGTTGGTAATAAATTTTGAAGTTATTTCTCACTTGTTCTGACCAAACAGGCTCGAGAAGGGACTCAAACAAAACAAGAGGAACAAAATAAGGGACAAGGGAAAGAGATGATACCTAACAAGAAAATTACAAAGTAGAAACTTATCAGATATGGATACCAACTCTAATGACCATGACATGCATCTTTGGATTAAGTGGCCTAATATCTCAAGCAAGTCTAATATTCAACTCTTGTTGTACCTCTTCGCTGTGAAACTGGGCTTCAACGCTTTAATTGTGACATCTGATCCACAATCCTCAGTCGACTTGTAGTGTCCCAAAGGGTTTTTACCATCAAGACTCTTTCATTTTACTCTTTTTCTCAACTCGTTGCCGCCTTACAATGCCCCATAAGGGTTTTCACCAATAAGAATCTCTCATTTTATCATTTTCTCTCTTTTTGTTGAGGACAAGGTATTACCCGTGATGATGGAATATCATACTTTCACCACACACTTGATTTGGCATCCTCAAAGATTGGTCGGAAGGTCTTTCTTTGGACCGTAATGTAGGCTTTTGGATAGAAAGGGTGGCATGAAGGCTCAAAATAATTTAAGGTGAAAGGGTTCAAAATTACAACTTTTGGAATCAGATCTTTTGGCAAAATTAAAACTTCTGTCCCAGTTTCTGGAGTCTGGTGATTTTTTTTATGGGATTTCTAAGAAAATTTGCCCCACTCTCGACTTCGGGGGATTATGAAACATTTTATTTGGTGCGACCGAACCGTAAGGCTGCCTATGTATCTTGAGGTGTGAAGAATCAGGTCTAACGTAGTTCAAACAAAAGTTGTTTGCTTTTGTTGCTTTTCTTTTCTCTTTTTTCATTTTTTTCTTTCTTTTCTCTTTTTTCAATTTTTTATTTTCATTTTTTTTCATTCTTTCATTCTACTTCTGAATCCAAAAGAGGGTTATGAAAGAAAATAAATAAGGCTCAAAACGGGTAGCAATTGATGTAAGTGTTTGGGTAGCAGAACAAAATGCCTTCGTCATTTCAACTTTGAACATGCCAAGTCCAAGATGCAACTGAAAACGAGTAGAGAACTCATATATAATATCTCTCGATGGCATCAACACAAATAGAAAGTGCCAATGGGAAATACCTTTGTCCCAGTGAATGATCCTTGTCAGTTCGAAGCAGACATGACTCAACCTTATATTGAGGTGGAAGAATGCATTTCAACACTGACTGATTTTCCTCAAACTGCTTGAGAGACATTTCCTTATTGTATGCTCTTATCAACCTCTTGATTTCCCAAACTAATTGCCTCAGTTTCACTCAATTCAAACCTCATGTTATCTTAGAATGCGTGAATCTTTACTTGTTTCCTCAATGCCTCTATTTATCATATTCAAAACCGTGTCATTGATTCATGATTAGACTAAATTTCAAGACCAGGCTGAGAATTATGCGTTCATGTCATGTCACTAGAGTCAACATGAAAAGAACTATAAAGGAAAAGTGACCTAAACAAAAAACTAACTAGAACTAACAGAAAATAAGAGATTGCATTAGACATATGGTGAAAAGTATTTGAACGAAACAAGAAAAATAGACATAGGTTACAACCTTAGAACAATCCTAGATAAGACTAGATGATTTACTACCACTAAACGAACTAGGCAAAATAAGAAAAAGAAGGGTTTGAGTCACAAGACAATATCTGGATTACAACCCTGAAATAAACTGGACAACTAAAATTACAATAAAATAAACCACCAAAACTCCTCCCTAGCAAACCAAGAAAGGAGTGTTTTTCCAATTACGAAGCTCGATATCTTAGCCACTAGGTTGCACATCAAAATTATGGGGACCTTCACCAATTTCAATATCATTAACTTCAGTCAGCAAGTTTCCCAAAAGGATGCTCATACTCCTTGTCACCATTCATCTTCCCCAAAAAGTGTGCATCATCATGTGCAGGTAAAGTATTCTGTGCAATGCTCTGGGTGTCACTTTCCTGGACCACAATTATCCCTTCTTGAATCATTCTTTCTATCTCCCTTTTCAAAGCACGATAATCTTCAATGTTATGACCTTGGACATTAGAGTGGTACATGCACCGTAAGTAAGATCAAAACCTTTTACATATGGGTCCGGCGTATAGCCGATGAGTGGCTCAATCAGGCCAGACTGTTTTAACTTTTCAAACAAGCTTCTGTAGGATTCTCCGATTGGTGTGAAAGACTTTTCTCTTTGCTGCTGCCTTCTCCTTTTGTACTCCAGCCTTGGTTGGAACCTCTTTCGGGTAGGGGGTTGATATTCTTGTTGAGGTGGGTAAGACATTTGTGTAGGCGGTGCAAGCTATTGTGGGTTTTGTGAGCGTGGAGCATATGGCGATGCATTATGGATAGAGTACTGGGGAGGTGAGGTATGACTTCGGGGATTTTGTGGAGGGAAGTAGCATTGGTGGGATTATCTTGAGTACGAGGATATTCATGGGGTAAGTATTGAGGCTGAAAGCATTTACCAGGAATGCCCACTGGATCATGTCGTTGGCGGGGCTTAGCAACCTCTTTTCTATCAATCGGAGAACTGATCCGAGCAACTTGTTCGTTCCATCTAAACCAAAACTCCCTAAAACTTTCCTTGGGTCTCTTTCCTTGGGCATCAGGGACTTTGAACACAATCTCGCTAGAGGATCGAGGAAGCGTAGCTGGTGGTGGAGCTACAAAAATAGGAGCATATGTCCGAGCAGGGTATGAGGTTGTTTTGGCTGGTGGAACACGGAAAATTTGGGAGGAAGTGCCAAGGTAATTGTGGTAAGGGGTAAAGCCCGGTGCATGTTGAGGGGAAAAGTTAATAGTAGTGGGAATCTGGGGTTGTGATAGTGGCAGGATAGTTGCAGGGTTTTCAGCGTAGTTAGTGGGGAGTGAAGGTGGATGAAGTCCTTTAAACAAGGCATGATACATTTCCTCCATCTGATGTTTCAACCTTCGGACCTCCTCTTTCAGTTCCGATTCTGATTCAATAATCTCCCTTGGTGGGTCTACAACCTGTGTGTTTGTTTCTTTGCTAGACATGACTACCTTGCTCTTTGCCTTGTGTTGTATGGGCAAATCACCAAAGTGCTACAATCTAACCACCATCTATTATGATAACAATGAAAGCAACAAAGAGGAGCAAAACAAAGCCAATATGTTAGCGTTAGGGCATTTATCAGATAGAAATATCATATTGCGTGCAATGCCCCTAGTCACAATTAACGGTTCTAGAATGTCTTTGAGGGTATGAAGGTCATATGGCATCATCCCAATTTCACTCTTCCTTGCCCATTTCCTTCTTCATTTTCCTTTCTAATACCACTTGGTTTCCATTTTTTCCCCTCTTTTTTCTTTCTGATTATTGCTCTTTTCTTTCCTTTCATTTCTCGTGTCCCACAATTCATCTTTTTTTTAAAGATGATTCAATCAAACCCTATGTAGGTTGCCTACGTATCATGTCCCTCGTGAATCAGATCAAATGTAGTTCTTGAAAAAGTAATGGACGAATAAACTAAAAATAAAAATCTTTTTGGATTTTGCATTTATTGGTTTTACAAATACAAAACAGATAGTATGATAATGAAAGACTCGACAATCTTAACTAGACTGACAGACTCCATATTACTGTACAAGACTAATAATTAAAAGACAACATAAACGATAGACTCAAAACATAAATGTTTCCTCAAGCAGCTCGTGCATGCAATGGTCTTGACTAAAATGGTCATGGGGTATTTCTCATGCTCAAACTCTAGCAAATTGCTCCATACCTGAATGGAAAAAATAAGATCAAATAGAGTTAGCGATTCAAAACACATGTGATGCCGCGACATCTTCTATTGGACACATGTAAGGCATAATTAAGGCTATTTTTGCAAAATGACCTACGTGGCCAAGGATGACTAGAAGTGTATATTCAACAAGATTGACCTCAAAGATATGGAAATACCTCACTAAAGCTTATATTGATTCAAATCCCAATAATCATGGCCCAAAATTAATTTGCAGAAATGACCCATTTTGCAAAAATGACCGATATGGCTAGAAATGGCTAAAGATGCAAACTCAATAAGGACAGACCTTAAAGTAATATGACACCTAGTTGTGGACTTAAGATTCTAAAACATGGGTTATTGAACCACTTTTGCGAAAATGACCCCATTTTGCAAGAATGGCCGATGTGACCAAAAGTGGCTAGACATGCAAGATTTGGCTAAGACCCCACAAAAGCCAAGAACCTAAGACTTACTAGGAAGACCTGACCCTATGTGGGTTGCCAATGTATCCCTCCCCGAAATATGAGAATCAGGCTAGCGTAGTTCGGGAAGATTGAATATGGGAGAAAGCTTTAAAAAATAATACTATTTTGGAAAAAATATATTTTGTCTTTTTGAAAAATGATGGAAAATGTAAAATCTTTATGGATTTTCTCTTTCTCTTTTTTTTTGAATTTTTGAAAAATGATGGGAAAGTGTAAAATCTTTTTGGATTTGTTTTTGAATTTTTGTTTGAATTTTCAATTTTTTGGTCTTTTTTTGAAAAAGTTGTGAAAGAAAAATACAACTAGGCCCTACTTGCTTTATTTTTTACCCTTCTTTCCAAAATATCGGTCTTCCAAATGACTTTTCTACCTTCGAAGATGCAACATGTATCACATAGGGATGATTGAATGTTTTTTTGGGCCACGAGCCTATTTTGACAAAATTTTGATAGGCTTCCTACAAAGGGACACGGTGCTTGGGACCGATCCCTACTAGGTCCCGATGACATGATGCAAATAAGAATGACCTAAAGGCTGACCTAAGTTTGGGGTTCACTAACAAGGCAATTCGGGGGAGCGTATGGTCGATGGCAGTTGTGAGCACGTGATTTTTGTTTACACGACAATTACTCCAAAAGAAATCGAAAAATAGAACAAATGGTCTCGTTGTATAATTTTTGGAATTTACGTGGCATTTTTGGTTGTTATTTGTAGTTTTTTCTGTGATTATTTAGTTTTATCAAACAAAAATACAAAAATATATGTCGTGTGTAAGTTTAGGATATCGTTCTACTATTAGGAATTAATCAAATCGTATTTGGTTTTGAATGAATAAAAATCACAAAAAATATTATCTTTGTTAATTTTTGTCATTTTTGTCGTTAAAGGTTGACCTTTTTTTTAATTAATATATGATATTGTGTGTTAATTATTACTAAAAAGGGGAAGAAGAATCAATTAATGTCTTGTGATATAATTTTAACTTTAGGATTTTTGTAAATTCAGATTTCAATTAAAAAAGAGAAAAAGAAAAGAAATGAGTTTAAAATAGGAATAAAACAGATTTGGGCCATTCAAGTTGGACCCAAACCAGGCCCACATCTCACCCCCACCTGGTCCAGTCTAGCCGGCCTCAAAGGCATGCGAAACGACGTAGTATAATATTGAAACTGCGTCGTTTCGCCATCAAAGATCACAGCCACTCGATCTGGATCAATCCAACGGCTCTCGTCTCACAATCCTAACCCGACCTGCTTACCCGGGTCGACCCAGCCCCTCATTAAAACCAAACGACCCCGTTTCTACACCAAACGACTTCGTCCTGTCCCTCACCAATCAATCTAAGCCGTTGAGATCATTGGATCTAACGGATCAAGTTAATTGCCACGTTCCATAGACCCAAAACCCCCAAACCCCTCTTACCCGTTCATTTCCAAACACACACCCCCTCCCCATCATCGTCCCTTTCCTAGACACCCCCTTAGAACTCTAGTGCCGCCCCCCTTTCCCCTCACCCTAAACCCGGCGGCAACAATGCCGGTGACCCCCAGACTAACACCCCTAGTACACCTCGACCCCCTGAACACATATCTACTAACCGTAGGTCTCGAATCTTCCCCCACCGTCTCGAATCTTTATTTGAAGATTCGAGCCGGACCCCAACCCATTCAAACCCCCCCCCAAATCCATACCAGATGCACCCATGACCTCCCTCGTGACCAAACAAGGTTTGGTTTGGTCTGAATCTAATCAGAAAACCCCGAGTCCCAAATACGTCCTAAGAACCCTAGAAATCCAAAAAAAACTGAGTTGTTGTCCAATTAAACAAGATGTTTGGGGTCTAATAGACCTTAATCGAAGTTGAGAACACTTTGATTAAAGTCCGTTCAACCCCTAAAAGAGGTTCGATTCAAAATCCGAGACAGGGCAATCTGATTTTTAACCCTTTAAGGTATTTCTTCTTCTTTTCTTTGTTAATTCCCTGTTGTTTCTTTTGTTATTGTTTGTTCGTATGTTTGAATGTAAGTTTGATCTGTTTCCAATTGTGTCAACTATTCTGTCCATCTCACCCAGATCTTTATTTGATCGAATTTGTTTGTGTGTTTATTACGTATAATTACAGTTTGTGTAATTGAGTCGAATAAGTTCCGTCAATCAGTTAAGTTTTCCACAAATCCCCGTGCCTGTCAACATGAAATCATAATCTTTGCTTGTTCAAGTTTGGTTATCTGCTATTGATTTGTGCGTGTTGTAATTCACACAGTCGATTCGATACATGTCGTCAATTGGTTTCAGTTTGGAATGGTATTAATCTGACTCATACAGTTGATTTGTTTACTAAGGCTTTTGAGAATTGATTGCACTGTGTTTAGCCTGTTTAGTTGAATCAAAATCACTTAAGGATTGGTTATAGCCGTTAGTTTTGATATAGATTTCAGAGTTCAATTCGAATTGATATAGGATTGTCGTCCCTGTTTGTCTACTTTTGTGGACAGCATATGCATTGGAGCCTTTAATGGATTAAAATTAACTTGACAACATGTGCTGTCAGGGCATATTCATGCTGCCCATACTTTGTTTAGTTTAATAAAAGGTAAACCACTTTTAATATTAAAGATGAGGGATGTCAGGGGAATCTAATGGGAGGGTTACCTTTCTTTAGTTTGTGAGTGGAAAAACAGAAAAGAGAACATGGGAGGAGTTCAGTTTTAAATGAGAGACGAACAGGCTGGAAAGGGGGGAATTCCTTTCTATAAATACAAGAAAGTCTCCATTGGTTGGGGGCAGACATTTAGGAGTTCAAAAAAAGAAAGGAAAAGAGTTGAAAGAGAGGCAGAACAATTAGAAAAAGAGAGGGGTTTAGACAGTTTTCAGCCATCAAAAACCTCTCTAAAAAATCTATCTCCCTTTAAGTTTTCAGCAGATAAAGAATCAGAAATAGAAGGGATTTGTGGTCGGACCAAGAGTTTAGAACCAGAAACTGGGCAAAGACCTAAGATTTTAAAACCAGGAAAAGGATATAGAGAGAGTTGTTTCTGTATAAAGAGAGAGTTGTTTCAAGTTCAGTTGAGTTTTTCTTTTGGTGTTGATTTTTGTTGTTGGGTTTACAAATCATTCCGGGCTTTGTTGGAGTATTATTTTCTATTTTGGAATTGGTTGCTGTTGGTTTGAATCTGCTACTACTGCTGTGACTTAGTGCTGTTGCTGCTGCCATTTCTTTGCTGCTATTGATTTTTTCTACTCTCCCTTTCTTCTTGTGGTTTCAACATCCAGGTACACGGCTTAAGCTCACCCTGATATAACTTTGAACTTGAATGAAATGAAGCCACATTCCTGATCTGAGCATGTTCTACACGCTTGTAGTTATGAGCATTCAACAGATTTGTAGTTGTTCAATATTTAGTTTGTTAGGAAGTGGTTTGCTGTGAACTTTCGTTATCAGTAACCTACTATGGATTGAAAACTTATTTTTAGTTAAATTCATGCTAGATGTTGTAGTTAAACTTAGAATAGGAAACCAATATTCATCCACTTGTCTCCACATTTATAGCTCCTGTACATTTAGCTGTTGAACATCAAAAGGTAACTAAAACGGGCAAATGATTTTGGAATATGTAATTCCCACGTGTAACGACGTATTAGTAATGAATGGAAGTTGATACATTAGCTTTGTTTTGTTAAAATCTCAATTCCAACTTCAATATGATCTCCTAGTCATTTTCTTACTCTCAATAACATTACGAAACTCATAAGTAGATAATTAGGAAGGAAGTTTTTTTTGTACGTACAACTAGAAATAAACAATCGGTATTTGTTAATTTGAATAGGCACGTACTACCCTTTCTGGATGATTACTAAATGCATGACATAACTACTTAACATATCTTCATTTCCTGTAAATTAGAATTCCATTTGGGCTGGGTTTAAAGGTTTGTGACTGACTATCTTTCTTACATATTTGAGCGCAAATTTCACGTTTACGTTCGTATGGATCTAATGACTAAGAAGTTGCACCCTTTTCAAACTTGCAATTAAGTAGGATCTTTCCTTATCTAGAGACAAACATAATAGAAAATATAGTCACTATAGGTTTTATCCTTTCAAAAATGAGACGAGCCTCGCCAAGTACAGATGCAAATCGCGGGGCCCTCAATAATTGGTTGTAATAAATATTTAGATTTCTCGGGATGGGCTGTTTAGTAAACTTCACCACTTTCCCTAAAGATAATAACTTGTTTGACTCTTTAGGCGCGATTTAATTAAATTACATTCTTAAATTCGGGTGCGCATTTATGCGACCCAAATCCAAATCTCGACGGAGTCGGAATGTATTAACAACCACGGGCGCATTGATTGTGACGTGGTTCGAAATGCATTTTCACGACGTTGCAATTCCATAAAAAATAATAATAATAAAAGCGGTTTAAACTTAATAAAAGCACATAAGTCATAACATGTATGTAAATCAGATATTTAGCCATTATAACAATTTAAGCGACCGTGCTAGAACCACGGGATTCGGGGGTGCCTAACACCTTCTCTCGGGTCAACAAAATTCCTTACTTAGAATTTCTGGTTCGCAGACTTCATTTGGAAAGTCGAATATTTTCCTCGATTTGGGATTCAAGATAAATCGGTGACTTGGGACACCAAAAACCAAACCTTTCCTAAGTGGCGACTCTGAATTAAATAAATAATCCCATTTCGAATATTGTCACTTAAATTGGAAAAACTCCCTCGCTCATTTATCCTTCGGGGTAGGCTCTCAAAAAGGAGGTGTGACAGCTCTGGCGATACCGCTGGGGATCATAACCCAGAACGTTAGTTTAGGGTTCAGAATTCGAGCTTAGAATAATTGTTATATTTAGTTTTATTATCTAATCTTTATTACATGTTTGGGCATAACGTGATAAATGTTGTCTTTTACCGCTTTGATATTATCTGAACTGTATATAAACAGTGCCGAAACCCTTCTTTTCTTACCTCCGGGGAGAAGCTCGCTGGTCGAGACTCCCTATTCTGTTAGTGTCAATACCTTAAATAAGAAAGAGGTCGGACAAGTTACAAAGCCGGACGATCTCGCGGGTCCCCAGTACGTAGCCCCCTCCTCGACTCGAGTTGTCCGCTCGGGTACACAGTCTAGAACACATACCTAGGTTATAAACCTAATATAACGAAACCTCATGCCGGATCCCTAGTAGGAACTCTTATTTGCATCATGTTGCATTTGATATAGGGGACTCAACACAGGGGTTGGGTCCGTCTAGGACAGGCAACCTGAAATGAAAAGACCATTCTGCTGCATCCTGTTTGTTTTGCGCATTTATTTGCTTCACATCTGCATGCTGACCGGTTTCTAAAAAAAAACATTAAAAAAAAAGAAGAAAAATAGCAGTGTAGGGAGATAATTACTTATTTTTGGAAAAATAAAACCAATGTCAAAGTAGTATCAAAACCTCGCCGGAATTTGCTTATAAAAAAAAAGAAAAAATGAAAACAAAATTTGTCTTTTAGTTTGATTTATTAAAAAAAACATATAAATAAAATTCCTTTTAATCACTTCCAAAATCCAAAAAATATATATTGATTTAAAAGTAAAAGGGAAAATTCAAAATTCAAAAAAAAATGTTGTTTCTTTTGTAGTATCTCTTTTATAAATTCAGACTAATAGTCCCAATACTTCCATAGAAGATTTTTCGAGATTTCAAAAAAAAAAAGGTTCAAAAAATATATTTCTTTAGTCTTCATCTCTTTTCCAAAAAATAATAAAATAATAATATAAAATATAAAAATCCAAAAATATTTTCTCCTTTCCTTTGAAAGATTTTATTCAAAAAAAGGATTTAGTTTGTTTCCTCTATTTTTGATCATGCCCGAACTACGCCGGTTTGATTCTCAGAGGGTGCGAGATACGTAGGCAACCCTCGTCGGGTCCAACCTCCCCTTTTCAAAATAGCCAAAATGTTAGAATTTTAATTTCGTCATGAATGAGTCGGGTAATGTCGTTTTGTCAAGGATAGCCGAATGTTCTCGAAAGGGACGCCGGAAGGCTGACTTTGGACAAACGACCATTATTGGTCATTTTATTTTTTCTGACCAAATTGCCCAACGGCCTTAGGATCCTCGTCCCCGAGGCTCTGTGAGGTCGTGTTCCCCATGTTGGTTCATTACTAAAAAAGAGTCATAAATAAATCAAGTGATTGTTTTTGTCAAAAATAGCCAAATGTTCCCGAAAGGGATGGTGGAAGGCTAATTTTGCATAAACTGCCGCTTTCGGTCATCTTTTAGAGTTTTTGATCGGTTGACCCTCATAGCCTTAAAATCCTCATCCCCGAAGTGCTGAAAGACCGTGTTCGAAAATCGGATCTTCCTTTTTAAAACATTGTCAATTTTTTTTTTGAGTCAAATCATTTTTGCTTAAGGTCTCCTTAATAAATGTGCAGGATGAGCACAATACGAAATGAACACTTTTCAATAATAACTAAAATCTCTGTCAAGTTACGGCTATGGTGGAATGATCTAGGCATTGAAGGACAAGATGAGGTCAAGAAATACCTGAAAGGTCTCACGGGTTTATTGGAAATCCAGCCTCGGGGAGATATCATAAGAGCTTTGGTCACCTACTAGGACCCAACGCACAATGTTTTCCACTTCTCCGATTTTGAACTCACCCCGACTCTGGAGGAAATGGCTGGGTACATCAGAAATGCTAAACTTCTATTAAGGCAAAAATACCTGGTTGCCCCAAGAGCTGTCATGGTACATCGATTTCTAGACTCACTAAAAATATGTAGAACGATCGATAACCCAGATTTGGTCGCGGGTTTTTGTAATCCATGCTTCATATACGACAGGTATGGTCATGTAGGAGGATTCAATAATCCGATTAACAAGCTATGCAGCAAAGGTAGTCGTCAGAAGTGGGATGAGCACAGATGGGTGTCTTTCATGATAACATTTTTGGGCCTTCTGGTATTTCCGAGGAAAGACGGAAATATTGATTTGAAAATATCCGGGGTCGTCAGTACTTTGCTCACTCAGAATGATAGTACTCTCGTGCCTATGGTGGTATCTGATATCTTTCGAGCTCTCACAGCCTGCAAAGCCGGGGGGAATTTCTTCGAAGGGTGTAACTTGCTGCTACAAATATGGATGACTGAACATCTCTGCCATCGTTCCGAGCTTTTGAGCCATGGTTCCTCGAAGAAAACTTGCATAGAAGAGTTTTACACAAGAACCAAAATGATCAGTCTGCCCAAAGGAGTTATGGCATGGACTTCATTATTTCAGACTCTCACTGCCAGCCAAATACAATGGACACTGGGATGGTTGCCTGTTGATGAGGTCATGTATATGCGAACATCTAGAACTCACTTTCTACTGATGGGACTTAAGAGCATTCAACCTTACGCGCCTTGCCGAGTCTTGAGACAACTCGGAAGATGCCAGATAGTACCACACGAGGAAGATCTTAGTGCTCAAACAATTGAGATTAGCCATGACGGACAATTTCCTGAAGCAAAAATCCGCCAGATCTGGAATGAATGTCAACATTTGAAGGCGGATACTTGTGTGCAGGATCAGGCCAAAAGTTAAATGGCGCCAGGTTACCTTGCGTGGTACAGAAGAGAACTTGAACACGAAAGGCCGGCTAAAAGACCACACATCTTGAATTTCGCCAAGTCATCGCAAAGGCAGTGGGATTGGTTGGCAAAAGAAAGAGGCTATCGTGTCGAAATCAGCAAATTGAAGCAACAGGTTGAAGGTCTGAAATATGAGCACAACGTACAAGTTGCTACCGATCTGGGAGAAAAGAACAGGTTGACTCAGGAAAACGAGATGCTCAGGGCCCAGGTCAAACAGATGAGGATAGATGCTGATAACCAGCAAAGGAGCCGGTCGGATGAACGATTGATAAAAGGTTTAAGGATGGAAATCGGGGAGTGCCGGAATGAGTCAGAAAATACCATAGCAGGACTCGAAGCACACTGGGCAAGAAGGACAAAAAAACATAACCGGCACCTGCGGCAGTTGGAAAGGGATCACGAGCGAGCCATTGCCAATCTGAAGGAAAAGGTGGGCAGAATGGTTGAGCAAACTCGAACCCTTGGAGCTGAAAATAGACATTACCACAAGCTCTTAGCCCAGATAGAAGTAGAAATTCAGCAGTGGCAAAATCAATGCCTCCAGGATTCTCGGGTTATGACAGCCCGTAATGATCAAATAGAGCACCTACTCAAAGAAAAGAGGCAAACCAGGGATAAGATTAAGGCCATTGCCCATGCCATCATCAGAAGGTGTCTACGATGTGAAAACATGACCAACATTGCCGTTCTCTCGGCAGTGATGATTTATGTCAAGCAGACCATGCATGAGCTGGGACAACTTGAAAGGGACCTCACACCTAAGCCCGCGGCGAGGCCGAACGATGCCCCGCGGGCGCCAATTCTCGAAACCTTAATGTATTCATAGGTCGAGTCTGTCCATCTTTTCTCATCAGGGTGTATTAGTCTGTTGAGTCTGTACTTATTTCAAGGCTTGTTATTTTCCCTTTTTCGAAAATGTTAGTTTGTAATAGATTGTTTCAGTAATAGAATGTGTGCTTCTTTTACACTCCTCTTCTGAACTACGTAATGATCTGATTCACGCGACATCGTGATACGTAGGCAATCCTCATCGGATCCGGTCACATTTTTTAACTGCAAATAATGAAAACAATAATAATAGGAAATAATAAAATAAAAAAAAACAAAAAAATGATGATAAATAAAAGGAAAGCCTAAAGAGAAGCCGGAATGACGCATGTCTTCGTTGCAAACATGTAGAAATTCACTTAACTGTATAGGTGCATCACGCCCCAACGTGCGATTACCTATTTGTTATTTGTTTCACACTAACCGGTTGCTTGCTATTGAGTCCTTCAGGTTTTTAGAAAAGGTGGTTTGGTTCGGTGGAGGTCTGGCCTCACATTCATACTTCACGAGGTTGAAAGGAAGTGTTCAGTTACCCGTTGTTAAGTCGAGAGGGAGAATTCACACTTACTTCACAAGATCAAAGGGAAGCATAGAGATGTCTTCAGAAATTCCTTTGCCGACAATTCCTGTCTCCGAGGAGAGTTCGATCTCAGCCGTCCTGACGCCCGAGTCAGCAACTACTGAGGAAAACAGAATCCTGCGGCTCCGCATGTTGGAAATGTTGGATGACTGGAATAACGGAAAAGAGCCACCAAGTATAATCCCTGGGTTCCCTGAGTTGTTCTCCAGGACAAGTGGGACTTCCAACGTCCCCATAAGCTATCTAACTACCCCATTCGGGTACCCGGCCATTTCAGCCCACTCTACTGGATCACCCTTTGATTCTTATCCCCGGATGTCAACGACAGATGTAGTTACGAACATATTCAGTGCACCTCCCTATCCAATCGTGGCACAACCCGCTACACACATGCCGAATTTTGACTCATCCTCATTCACATTTCAAGCACCATCCTTCTCACTAGAACCAACTCGGTTCACCACCAGCACTCATCCTCAAAAACCTCAATACGAGTTTGCACCTGGGCAGGATCAAAACCCCAAAGTTGCTGAACAAGATGAGATGGCAAAAAGAATGAGGAGCCTCGAGCAGAGTTTGAAAAACATACAGGGTTTAAGCGGGCAAAAGAGTGTTTCCTATATTGATCTATGCATGTTCTATCACGTGCACCTACCCGTGGGTTTCAAAACACCAAAGTTTGAAAAGTATGACGGGCACAGCGACCCCATTGCTCATCTCAAGAAGTATTGCAACCAATTGCGGCTAGTCGGCGGCAAAGAAGAATTGTTGATGGCATACTTCGGAGAAAGTATGATAGGAATAGTCTCAGAGTGGTATATGGACCAAGACATATCTCGATGGCATATATGGGATGATCTTGCTAGAGATTTTGTGAGACAATTTCAGTATAATATTGACATTGCACCAGACAGAAATTCTCTGTCAAACTTGAAGAAGAAACCCTCGGAAAGTTTCAGAGAATATGCTATCAAATGGCGCGAGCAAGCATCAAGGGTAAAACCTCCCATGGACGAGATAGAAATGGTCACTACTTTCCTCCAGGCTCAAGAATCAGACTATTTCCAGAATATGATGTCGGTCATGGGAAAGCCTTTCGCGGAAGCAATCAAGATCGGGGAGATGGTAGAGAATGGTTTAAAAATGGGTAGAATCTTAAGTCAAGCAGCCATAAGGGCAACCTCCCAAGCCATCCAAAGCGGGTCCGGAGGAATGACAAGAGGAAAGAAAAAGGAAGAAACATCCATGGCAGCATCAGAAGCGAGGGAATATCGTAATCCTAGGCCCCGCTTTCCAGAAAGAACCCCACAGCATTACTACCCCCACCAAAATGTGACTTATGCTCCTCAACCCTACATGGTCATGAATACCCAGCCCTATGTCCATCCACCATAGCAAGCCAATCGAGGCCAAGCTCCACCTCCTAGAAATCAGCCTCCCTACCGGAACCACTATAATCCACATCCCCCTCAAAATAACTTCCGCCCTAAGGAACCACCTAGAAGACGGACTTTCATACCCATTGGTGAACCATATTCTACCTTGTTCCCAAAGATAGTCCAGATGGGTTTCCTGCAGCCAGTCCCTCAGACAAGGCACAATCCGACATCACCTGCTTACAAAGCTGGTGTTAGGTGCGCTTACCATTCGGGAGCAGAAGGGCACGATACAAATGATTGTTGGACTTTGAGAAGGGTGGTTGAGAACTTAATAGAGCAGGGGAAGATAGTATTGAGGGACGAGGAGGTCCCAAATGTGACAAATAATCCGTTGCCCGCTCACAATAACGGGCCGTTGATTGGAATGATTTGTGAGGACAAAGAATTTGATCTTGCCTTAAAAGCTATAATCGCCATCGTCGATGCAGGGAAAAGGCCTAAAACCACCCCGAAGCTAGAGAAAGGGGAAAATAAGGCTAGTGCTATCAAGGTTGAGCCCGAAGAGAAGGTTGAGACAAAGACAGTAACGATGGTGCCTGTGAGGAATGAATTTCTCAATGTTCCACGAGGTCAAGAAGAGAAGCCGCAGAGATTCGAAGTCAAAAGGGCAAAACCAATGTACGTACCGAAAGGGGCCTATGTGGTCCGGGGGACGATTCAACCACCTCGGCTGAATGAGCCAGTGGTTATCGGACACGTGCCACAGAAGCCAATGACAGACCCGTCCGCAATACCATGGAACTATCAAAGAACATTGGTTACGTACAAAGGCAGAGAAGTCACGGGGGAACTTCCGGAGAATACTTTCATTGGAAGATATTCAAACACTCAAGAGTTAAACAATGCCACACGGAAACTCTTCCCACCCATGAAGCCTGTAAGCGTTGAGGAAGCGGAAGTCTTCTTCTAAAAGATGAAAATGCCCGACTACGAAGTGGTAGATTAGTTACGCAAGTGCCCCGAGCAAGTGTCTATGCTATCTCTGCTGATGAGGTCGGCCGAACACCAGAAGATCTTGCTCAAGACCCTGAACGAAGCATACATACCAGTTGAAACTTCAGTCTAACAATTGGAATGAATGACAGAGAGGTTCTTTGCAGTTAACAAAATTTCTTTCAGCAAGAACGACTTACCTCCAGAGGGAGCGGCTCAAAACAAAGCCTTACATTTAACAGTTAAATGCGAAGACTACTACGTCAAGTGGGTAATGTTGGATGAAGGTTCTGGTGTTGACATTTGTCCGCTCTCCACGCTGCAGAGAATGGAAATTGGGACTGGAAGAATCCGCCCCAATAATGTCTGCATAAGGGCTTTTGATGGCGTCAAGAGGGACACCCTCGGGGAAATAGACTTGGTGTTGACTATAGGACCAGTGGAGTTTGAAATAACTTTCCAGGTGCTTGACATGGATACGTCTTACAATTTTCTCCTCGGCAGACCTTGGATTCATGCGGCAGGGGCTGTACCTTCCACTCTTCACCAAATGGTGAAGTTTGAATACGAAGATCGGGAAATTGTGGTCCACGGAGAAGACGAACAGTCTATTTATCGGGACCCATCCATCCCATATCTTGAAGCAAGGAAAGGGGGCGAGCACACGGTTTATCAGGCTTTCGAAGTTGTGTTAGCGGAGCAGCATGAAGAAGGAAGACCTTACTCTCAGCCTTTCCTCTCCAACGCCTCGATCATGGTGGCTAAAGAAATGATCCGACATGTATTCAGGCCAGGGAAAGGGCTTGGACGAACGCTGCAAGGAATAACGGAACCCATCACCTTGCCTTCCACTAAGAAACTTTTTGAGATAGGTTTTCAAACCACTCCAAAAGATGAAGAGTGGGCAAGGAAGAGGAAAAATGAGGGTTGGAAACTACCTCGGCCATTGCCAAATTTATACGAGACTTTCGTCGGACCGAAATACATCGAAGAAGAAGACGACGAGGTTTTCACGGCTGAAGAGATTGAGGAGATATGTGGGGTAATGAAAGAAATGCTCGACGAAGCTCACATGGTTCAACCGAGAGAAGGCACAAGCACCACTGAGATGCTATATGTGGGGCCAAATGCCAAGCTTCGAAATTGGGAGGCCACGCCATTCCCAACTACGCAGGAGTCCAGGTAGACCTGTCCTTCCACCTTTCCTGCATCACGAGTTATCCCCAGGATGTAACTCGGATGTTTTTCCTTTAGTTTCTTGTTTTGAATTCCTGAAATATAAACCTTGTTATCTTCCAAATTCCAAGGAATAAAAATCAGTATTTTCTCATTTTTTCCTTTATTCTAATTTTTTGTTATTTTTCCTTTATCTTTTCTTTCAGTTATAATAATGCGGCTTTAAATAATATGACATGCTTGCGGACTTCACGCCCAGATCACAACGAGCTGTTTAATTGTGAAATAATGAACCAAGAATCGGAATATGACGAAGAAGAGGCTTTTAGGGAAATAAATCGAGAACTGGAACACTTTGAGAATAAACCTAAGCCGAATCTGAATGACACTGAACCGGTTAATTTGGGAACTCCTAAGGAAATTCGAGAGACCAAAATAAGCATTCACAAGGACGAGAAATTGCGAGACGCGATAATTCAACTCCTTTTTGAATTTAAAGATGTGTTCGCTTGGTCATACGATGACATACCAGGATTAGGTGTTGATCTGGTGGTACATAAATTACCAATTCACCCTGATTGTCCTCCAATTCAACAAAAGCAGAGAAAGTTCAAAACTGATGTCAGTGACAAGATTAAAGAAGAAATCACCAAGCAGTTGAAAACGGGAGTAATTCGGGTAGTCCAGTACACCACGTGGTTGGCGAATGTAGTTCCAGTGCCGAAAAAAGATGGGAAGACTCGGGTATGTGTGGATTATCGAGGTTTGAACAGGGCGAGTCCCAAAGACAATTTCCCATTGCCCAACATCCACATCCTTGTTGATAATTGCGCCAAACATGAGATACAGTCTTTCGTAGATTGTTACGCTAGATATCATCAGGTGTTGATGGATGAAGAAGACGCCGAGAAGACTGTCTTCACTACACCTTAGGGCACTTACTGTTATCGGGTTATGCCATTCGGTCTGAAGAATGCTGGGGCAACTTACATGAGAGCCATGACTGCCATTTTTCTTGACATGATGCATCAAGAGGTAGAGGTGTATATGGACGACGTGATAGTCAAGTCCAGGACTCGGGACAATCATATCCAAGACTTGAGGAAATTCTTCAAGAGACTGAGAAAGTACGACTTGAAGCTGAACCCAGCCAAATGCGCCTTCGGAGTCCCATCAGGCAAGCTTTTGGGTTTCATAGTAAGCAGGAGAGGTATCGAGTTAGATCCAACAAAGATAAAATCTATCCAAGATCTACCTCCTCCAAGAACGAAGAAAGACGTGATGAGTCTATTGGGCAGGTTAAACTATATTAGTCGATTCATTGCCCAGCTGACTAGCACGTGTGAGCCCATATTCAAGCTACTGAGGAAGGATGTGGCGATCAAATGGACGGCTGAATGTCAAGAAGCTTTTGACAATGTCAAAGAATATCTTTCAAATCCCCCAGTTTTGGCCCCGCAGAGCTAGAGAGACCCCTGTTCTTGTATCTGACAGTCTTGGAAAATTCTTTCGGTTGCGTCCTCGGGCAACATGACATAACCGAAAAGAAGGAGCAGGCGATCTATTACTTGAGCAAGAAATTCACCGGCTACGAGGCCAAGTACACTTTGCTGGAAAGAACGTGTTGTGCTTTGATGTGGGTTGCTCAAAAATTGAGACATTATCTTCAAGCTCACACTACTTACCTCATAAGCAGGTTGGATCCTTTGAATTACATATTTCAGAAGCCAATGCCTACTGGAAGACTAGCCAAGTGGCAAATCTTGCTTACCAAATTTGACATAGTTTATGTCACCCGCATGGCAATAAAAGCCCAGGCTTTAGCAGATCATTTGGCCGAAAACCCGGTTGATGAGGAATACCAACCATTGAGTACTTATTTTCCGGATGAAGAAATAAACACCATAGAAGTAGTTTCGGAAAATGCTCATGTTTGGAAGATGTTCTTTGATGGGGCCGTAAACGCCAAAGGTGTAGGAATTGGGGCAATTTTGATCTCACCCTCTGGTTAGCACTATCCTGCTACAGCTAGACTGCGCTTCTTTTGCACGGACAATACAGTTGAATATGAAGCTTGCATCATGGGCATGCATATGGCGATCGATCAGGATGTTGAAGATTTATTGATTATGGGGGATTCTGACCTGATTATCCGACAAGCCCAAGGTGAATGGGAAACACGGGATGTCAAGCTTATTCCTTACCGACAGCACGTGGAGGACCTCGGCAAGTGTTTCAAATCAATAGAGTTCAGGTATATCCCGCGGTGTCACAATGAACTAGCAGATGCACTTGCTACCTTAGCTTCAATGTTACCCTACCTAGGCAACGCCCACGTCGATCCCTTGGAAATCCAAATCAGGGAAATACACGGTTACTGTAATGTAATCGAGGCAGGATCGCGTACACAGCCATGGTACCATGATATCAAGAGGTTCTTGAAGACACAAGAATACCCTGAACATGCTACTGGAGATCAAAAGAGGACTATCAGGCGACATGCAGAAGGTTTCTTTTTGAGCGGCGAGGTATTGTATAAAAGGACCCCGAACCTCAATCTGTTAAGATGTGTTGACGCCAAGGAGGCGAGAAGAATCATGCATGAAGTACATGCAGGAGTGTGCGGGCCCCACATGAACGAGTATGTTTTGGCAAAGAAAATCCTTCGAGCAGGTTATTACTGGATGACCATAGAAAAGGACTGTTTTAGCTTCATTCGAAAGTATCATCAGTGTTAGGTGCACGGTGATTTGATTCATGCACCTCCCACAGAACTGCATCCCATGTCTGCACCTTGGCCATTTGTTGCTTGGGGCATGGACGTCATTGGTCCTATCGAGCCGAAGGCCTCAAATGGACACAGATTCATATTAGTTGCTATCGACTACTTCACGAAATGGGTAGAAGCTGTCACTCTCAAGTCAGTCACTAAGAAGGCTGTGGTGGATTTCGTACATTCAAATTTTATCTGTCGTTTCGGTATTCCTGCAACTATCATCACAGATAACGCGGCAAACCTGAATAGTCACTTGATGGGGAATGTATGCGAACAGTTCAAAATAAAGCATAGGAACTCCACTCCTTATCGGCCCAAGGCCAATGGCGCTGTTAAAGCAGCAAAGAAAAACATCAAGAAGATTTTGAGGAAGACGATCCAGAGTTCCCAACAATGGCATGAACAGTTACCCTTTGCATTGCTGGGATATCGCACCACAGTACGCACGTCAGTAGGGGCAACCCCTTATTTGTTGGTTTATGGGACCGAGGCTGTGATACCAGCATAGATAGAAATTCCTTCGCTCCGAACCATTGTCGAAGCGGAAATTAACGATAGCTAGTGGGTTAAGACTCGATTGGAGCAGTTGAATTTGATTGACGAGAAACGAATGGCTGCGGTTTGTCACGGGCAGTTGTACCAACAAAGAATGGCCCGTGCTTACAACAAGAAAGTCCAACCCAGGAATTTTGAAGTGGGTCAACTGGTATTGAGGCGCATTCTACCACATCACCAGGAAGCGAAAGGAAAATTTTCTCCTAATTGGAAAGGCCCATACATCATCAAGAAGATATTGCCGAGGGGAGCATTGTATATGGGCGATATTGAAGGAAATGATCCTGAAACAGCAGTGAATGCGGATGCACTCAAAAGGTACTATGTTTGAGTTTACTTCGGTGATATTTTGGCACATTTGAGATGATGAAGGATTTATTCCCACTGCCCAAACACTATCAACTCTCTCCACAAGCCCTTTAAGCCGGTTACATTTATTTGTCTACCTTACATGAAAAAAAAATTCAAAGAAAAACAAACAAACATTGATTGAGCCTGAACTACGTCCGACTTGATTCCGAAAGGATACGTAGGCAGCCTCTCCCTGGGGTTCAGTCACACCAAAAATAAAATCCAATTTACTCTAAAAGTTGAAACAGGGGCACACTAAATGGTTTAGAAGTTGTAGTTTCATCTACAATTCCTTTACCAAGCACAAGTCCTTCGGATCAATTGCCAAAGGAAGGGGAAGCCGAGAGATATCATGATTGGAGGCCGATACATTCAAATTGAGAGAAATAAAACGAGAGAGTCTTGTCAGTGAAAACCTTCAGGCACAGTGAGGCGATGGGAGCAGAGAAATCGAAAATGAGAGAGCTTGTTTAGTAAAAACTCGCAAAGAGTGCTATCAAGCGACAACAAGAAGAGAAATGCGAGAGGTCGACTGGCGAAAACCCGCAAAGGGCGCTGTCGGCCAAAAAAATGATTCCACCTCAGAAAGTTTTGGCAAGGTTCCACTGGTTTGGAAACATAGATCTGTTTTGGTTCATGACGAAATGCAAGTTCGTGAAGGTCGGGCATCCAGTCCAAAAAGCATGTCATGTCTATTTAAAGTCAGCATGTTTCCTCAGATAAGTCTTTCTTGTCCCGAAAGGGACACTTCTCTTTTTAAATTCGTTTTCTCTGCTCTTTGTTTTACCTTTCCTTGAATCCCTTTCGTTTCAACCCTGAGTATGTTGGAAGGAAAAGGTGGCAGGGCCGATTTCACGGAGCTCCGTTTAGTAAGAAGTAAAGAAAATACCCTGCTTCAGTGGTACGTCTGTCCAATCCCGATTGATCATGATGCTGATTGCTTTCAAAGTAAAGCCACACACACACCCAAAAAAAAAGAACCGGCAAATCCCCACAGGGTCTCCCTTTGTACAAATCCCCACAGGGTCTCCCTTTGTAAAAATCCCCACAGAGAATCCCCTTGTACAATCCCCCAAAGAGTCTGCCCCAACAAATCCCCAACAAGTCTGCCTTGTACAAATCCCCATAGAGTCTCCCCAATAAAAATCCCCACTGAGTCTGCCTTGGTAAAAATCCCCAAGAAGAATGGGATGGAAGAACCAAAGCCTTACACGGGCAAATCATCCGGGAATGCGAGTCTAATCAGTTTAAAAGGTTTCCGCCTGTAAATCCAATCAATGGCAGAGTTTCTCAACAGGAATAAGGGTGGGACAAAGCAATTGGAACAATCAAGGCCATCGAACCAACCACCATTTTCAAACTGACAATTTTTCTTTGTTTGGAAAATTGAAACAGGTGTGATCCAAAGCAATCGTGCAAGAAGCAGGGGTCGTCCAAAAAGAAAAGAAATATGTGAATGCAAGAAACAGCTTTGCAATAAGGAATCAACCCAAAAGGGAAGTTTCCCCAAAATTCTCTACTGCATTTTACTAAACAAAAATAATAATAATAAAAAAAAAAGTAAGAAGAAAACTCAAAAAAGAGGGTTAGTTAGAATCCCCAATTTTCTGTAAGCCAGCATTAGGGCTCCAATCCCTGAGTTG
This sequence comes from Nicotiana tabacum, assembly GCF_000715075.1. Classification (NCBI taxonomy): domain Eukaryota; kingdom Viridiplantae; phylum Streptophyta; class Magnoliopsida; order Solanales; family Solanaceae; genus Nicotiana; species Nicotiana tabacum. Next base: position 29,226,678 of record NC_134085.1, read on the forward strand.
AGCTTTTACCATTTAGCCAACATTAGGGATCCAATCCCTGAGTTGAGTGTCTTTCCTTTAGCCAGCATTAGGGCTCCAATCCCTGAGTTGAGCGATTTTTTCCAGTTAGCCGACATTAGGGCTCCAATCCCTAAGTTGAGCATTTTTCCTTTAGCCGACATTAGGGCTCCAATCCCTGAGTTGAACGTTTTTTCTTTAAGCTAACATTAGGGTTCCAATCCTTGAGTTGAGCATTTTTCCTTTAGCCAGCATTAGGGCTCCAATCCCTGAGTTAAGCAATTTCCATTTAGCCAGCATTAGGGCTCCAATCCCTGAGTTGAGCATTTTTCCTTTAAGCCAGCATTAGGGCTCCAATCCCTGAGTTGAGCAACTTTCTTTTAGCCGACATTAGGGCTCCAATCCCTGAGTTGAGCGTTTTTCCTTTAGCCAGCATTAGGGCTCCAATCCCTGAGTTGAGCGAACTTCCCTTAAGCCAGCATTAGGGCTCCAATCCCTGAGTTGAGCAATTTTCTGTAAGGCAGCATTAGGGCTCCAATCCCTGAGTTGAGCAACTTTCCTTTAGCCAACATTAGGGCTCTAATCCCTGAGTTGAGCATTTTTCCTTTAGCCAACATTAGGGCTCCAATCCCTGAGTTGAGCGTTTTTCCTTTAGCCGACATTAGGGCTCCAATCCCTGAGTTGAGCGTTTTTCCTTTAGCCGACATTAGGGCTCCAATCCCTGAGTTGAGCAGTTTTCTTTAGCCAGCATTAGGGCTCCAATCCCTGAGTTGAGCATTTTTCCCTATTTAGCCGACATTAGGGCTCCAATCCCTGAGTTGAGCATTAGGTTTTTAGCCGACATTAGGGCTCCAATCCCTGAGTTGAGCATTTTTCCTTTAGCCAGCATTAGGGCTCCAATCCCTGAGTTAAGCAATTTCCATTTAGCCAGCATTAGGGCTCCAATCCCTAAGTTGAGCGTTTTTCCTGTTAGCCGACATTAGGGCTCCAATCCCTGAGTTGAGCGTTTTTCCTTTAAGCCAACATTAGGGCTCCAATCCCTGAGTTGAGCATTTTTCTGTAAGGCAGCATTAGGGCTCTAATCCCTGAGTTGAGCAACTTTCCTTTAGCCAACATTAGGGCTCTAATCCCTGAGTTGAGCATTTTTCCTTTAGCCAATATTAGGGCTCCAATCCCTGAGTTGAGCGTTTTTCCTTTAGCCGACATAGGGCTCCAATCCCTGAGTTGAGCGATTTTCCTTTTTAGCCAGCATTAGGGCTCCAATCCCTGAGTTGAGTATCGTCTTTTTAGACGACATTAGGGCTCCAATCCCTGAGTTGAGCATTAGGTTTTTAGCCGACATTAGGGCTCCAATCCCTGAGTTGAGCATTTTTCTTTTAGCCGACATTAGGGCTCCAATCCCTGAGTTGAGCGATTTTCTTTTAGCCAACATTAGGGCTCCAATCCCTGAGTTGAGCGTTTTTCCTTTAGCCAGCATTAGGGCTCCAATCCCTGAGTAGAGCGATTTGCTTTTAGCCGACATTAGGGCTCCAATTCCTAAGATGAGCAAGTTTTTTTTAGCCAACATTAGGGCTCCAATCCCTGAGTTGAGAAATTTGCTTTTAGCCGACATTAGGGCTCCAATCCCTGAGTTGAGCGTTTTTCCTTTAGCCAGCATTAGGGCTCCAATCCCTGAGTTGAGCGTTTTTCCTTTAGCCAGCATTAGGGCTCCAATCCCTGAGTTGAGCGTTTTTCCTTTAGCCAGCATTAGGGCTCCAACCCCTGAGTTGAGCGACTTTCTTTTAGCCAACATCATGGCTCCAATCCCTGAGTTGAGCGATTTTCCTTTCGCCAACATTAGGGCTCCAATCCCTGAGTTGAGCAACCTTCCTTTAGCCGACATTAGGGCTCCAATCCCTGAGTTGTGCATTTTTACCTTTTGCGACATTAGGGCTCCAATCCTTGAGTTGCGCTTTGTAGACTAGAGTTTTTCCAATCCCCTCATCAGTGCTGTAAATTTTCATGACAATTATCTCACGAAATTTGCCTAGTGAAACTGGGGCAGAAAATTTCGTTCGTTTGTTTTGTTGTCTCAGCAGGTCTGACCTCGAGGTGCATGGATCGAGACGACCTACGGGATGAGTCTCAATCCAGAATAAAGAAAAGAAGAAAAAAACAAAAAAGGGAGATGTTCCCACATATTGGAACAAACAAAGGGCAGGTCGCTCAAAAATTGGATCAAATTCCCGAGCTCCTCCAATCCCGTTTCACTCAATACTGTAGAAATAAACAAGCACCTACAACTTGCGAGCATCAAGATTTAGATCGAAGTCTACAAGCAGAATCAACTAAGACCCAAGATTAAGTTGCAAAAGAGTTATAGATAGGAATCTTGTAACTAGCGGTTGATAGGCATAAGTAGTTATTTCAGTTTTCAATTTCCTTTGGTTGTAATAAGGAGGTCAGTAAAGCAGTAGTGGCAACAACGATAGCAGTAACAGCAAGCGTTGCAATCCCATGGTAGTCCCAGCTACCAAAGTTTCCCGAACTACATTGACCTGATTCCTGTTTAGCCCAGGATATGTAGGAAATCTTTGAAGCAAAGATTCGGTCAAATCTTTCAAAAATGTGGTTCACACGGAGTAGTCCAACGGGCAAAAATCTCTCATATTCGCTCAATTTATCTTTGCACGAAAACATCGCATGTTTTCGAACAAAGAGGGGCAGCTGTGCACACGTGATTTTTGTTTACACGACAATTACACCAAAAGAAATCGAAAAATAGAACAAATGGTCTTGTTGTACAATTTTTGGAATTTACGTGGCATTTTTGGTAGTTATTTTTAGTTTTGTATGTGATTATTTAGTTTTATCAAACAAAAATACAAAAATATATGTCGTGTGTAAGTTTAGGATATCGTTCTACTATTAGGAATTAATCAAATCGTATTTGGTTTTGAATGAATAAAAATCACAAAAAATATTATCTTTGTTAATTTTTGTCATTTTTGTCGTTAAAGGTTGACTTTTTTTTAATTAATATATGATATTGTGTGTTAATTATTACTAAAAAGTGGAAGAAGAATCAATTAATGTCTTGTGATATAATTTTAATTTTAGGATTTTTGTAAATTCAGATTTCAATTAAAAAAGAGAAAAAGAAAAGAAATGAGTTTAAAATAGGAATAAAACAGATTTGGGCCATACAAGTTGGACCCAAACCAGGCCCAAATCTCACCCTCACCCGGTCCAGTCTAGCCGGACTCAAAGGCATGCGAAACAACGTAGTATAATATTGAAACTGCGTCGTTTCGCCATCAAAGATCACAACCACTCGATCTGGATCAATCCAACGGCTCTCGTCTCACAATCCTAACCCGACCTGCTTACCCGGGTTGACCCAGGCCCTCATTAAAACCAAGCGACCCCATTTCTACACCAAACAACTTCTCTTGTCCCTCACCAATCAATCCAAGCCGTTGAGATCATTGGATCTAACGGCTCAAGTTAATTGCCACGTTCCATATACCCAAAACCCCCAAACCCCTCTTACCCGTTCATTTCCAAACACACACCCCCTCCCCATCATCGTCCCTTTTCCCAGACACCCCCTTAGAACCCTAGCGCCGCCCCCTTTCCCCTCACCGTAAACCCGGCGGCAACAACACCGGTGACCCCCAGACTAACACTCCTAGTATACCTCGACCCCCTGAACACAGATCTACTAACCGTAGGTCTCGAATCTTCCCCCACCGTCTCGAATCTTTATTTGAAGATTCGAGCCGGACCCCAACCCATGCCAAACCCCCCCAAATCCATATCAGATGCCCCCCTAACCTCCCTCGTGACCAAACCAAGTTTGGTTTGGTCCGAATCTAACCAGAAAACCCCGAGTCCCAAATCTGTCCTAAGAACACTAGAAATCAAAAAAAAACTGAGTTGTTGTCCAATTAAACAAGATGTTTGGGGTCTAATAGACCTTAATCGAAGTGTTCTCAGTTTAGAACACTTTGATTATAGTCCGTTCAACCCCTAAAAGAGGTTCGATTCAAAATCTGAGACAAGGCCGTCTGATTTTTAACCCTTTAAGGTATTTCTTCTTCTTTTCTTTGTTAATTCCCTGTTGTTTGTTTTGTTATTGTTTGTTCGTATGTTTGAATGTAAGTTTGATTTGTTTCCAATTGTGTCAACTATTCTGTCCATCTCACCCAGATATTTATTGGATCGAATTTGTTTCTGTGTGTTTATTACGTATAATTACAGTTTGTGTAATCGAGTCGAATAAGTTCCGTCAATCAGTTAAGTTTTCCACAAATCCCCATGCCTGTCAACATGAAATCATAATCTGTGCTTGTTCAAGTTTGGTTATCTGCTATTGATTTGTGCGTGTTGTAATTCACACAGTCGATTCGATACATGTCGTCAATTAGTTTCAGTTTGGAATGGTATTAATCTGACTCATACGGTTGATTTGTTTACTGAGGCTTTTGAGAATTGATTGCACTGTGTTTAGCCTGTTTAGTTGAATCAAAATCACTTAAGGATTGGTTATAGCTGTTAGTTTTGATATAGATTTCAGAGTCCAATTCGAATTGATATAGGATTGTTGTCCCTGTTTGTCTACTTTTGTGGACAGCATGTGCATTGGAGCCTTTAATGGATTAAAATTAACTTGACAACATGTGCTGTCAGGGCATATTCATGTGGCCCATACTTTGTTTAGTTTAATAAAAGGTAAACCACTTTTAATATTAAAGATGAGGGCTATCAGGGGAATCTGATGGGAGGGTTACCTTTCTTTAGTTTTTGAGTGGAAAAACAGAAAAGAGAACATGGGAGGAGTTCAGTTTTAAATGAGAGACGAACAGGCTGGAAAGGTGGGAATTCCTTTCTATAAAAACGGGAATGTCTCCATTGGTTGGGGGCAGACATTTAGGAGTTCGAAAAAAGAAAGGAAAAGAGTTGAAAGAGAGGCAGAACAATCAGAAAAAGAGAGGGGTTTAGACAGTTTTCAGCCATCAAAAACCTCTCTAAAAAATCTATCTCCCTTTAAGTTTTCAGCAGATAAAGAATTAGAAATAGAGGGGATTTGTGGTCGGGCCAAGAGTTTAGAACCAGAAACTGGGCAAAGACCTAAGATTTTAAAACCAGGAAAAGGATATAGAGAGAGTTGTTTCTGTATAAAGAGAGAGTTGTTTCAAGTTCAGTTGAGTTTTTTTTTTGGTGTTGATTTTTGCTGTTGGGTTTACAAATCATTCCGGGCTTTGTTGGAGTGTTGTTTTCTGTTTTGGAATTGGTTGCTGTTGGTTTGAATCTTCTACTGTTGTGACTTAGTGTTGTTGTTGCTGCCATTTCTTTGCTGCTATTGATTTTTTCTACTCTCCCCTTCTTCTTGTGGTTTCATCATCCAGGTATACGGCTTAAGCTCACCCTGATGTAACTTTGAACTTGAATGAAATGAAGCCACATTCCTGATCTGAGCATGTTCTACACGCTTGTAGTTATGAGCATTCAACTGATTTGTAGTTGTTCAATATTTAGTTTGTTAGGAAGTGGTTTGCTGTGAACTTTCGTTATCCGTAACCTACTATGGATTGAAAACTGATTTTTAGTTAAATTCATGCTAGATGTTGTAGTTAAACTTAGAATAGGAAACCAATATTTATCCACTTGTCTCCACATTTATAGCTCTTGTACATTTAGTTGTTGAACATCAAAAGGTAACTAAAACAGGCAAATGATTTTGGAATCTGTAATTCCCACGTGTAACGACGTATTAGTAATGAATGGAAGTTGATACATTAGCTTTGTTTTGTTAAAATCTCAATGCCAACTTCAATATGATCTGCTAGTCATTTTCTTACTCTCAATAACATTACGAAACTCATAAGTAGATAATTAGGAAGGAAGTTTTTTTTTGTACGTACAACTAGAAATAAACAATCGGTATTTGTTAATATGAATAGGCACGCACTACCCTTTCTGGATGATTACTAAATGCATGACATAACTACTTAACATATCTTCATTTCCTGTAAATTAGAATTCCATTTGGGCTGGGTTTAAAGGTTTGTGACTGACTATCTTTCGTACATATTTGAGCGCAAATTTCACGTTTACGTTCGTATGGATCTAATGACTAAGAAGTTGCACCCTTTTCAAACTTGAAAGTAAGTAGGATCTTTCCTTATCTAGAGACAAACATAATAGAAAATGTAGTCACTATAGGTTTTATCCTTTCAAAAAATGAGACGAGCCTCGCCAAGTACAGATGCAAATCGCGGGGCCCTTAATAATTGGTTGTAATAAATATTTAGATTTCTCGGGATGGGTTGTTTAGTAAACTTCACCGCTTTCCCTAAAGATAATAACTCGTTTGACTCTTTAGGCGCGATTTAATTAAATTACATTCTTAAATTCGGGTGCGCATTTATGCGACCCAAATCCAAATCTCGACGGAGTCGGAATGTATTAACAACCACGGGCGCATTGATTGTGATGTGGTTCGAAATGCATTTTCACGACGTTGCAATTCTATAAAAAATAATACTAATAAAAGCGGTTTAAACTTAATAAAAGCACATAAGTCATAACATGTATTTAAATCAGATATTTAGCCATTATAACAATTTAAGCGACCGTGCTAGAACCACGGGATTCGGGTGTGCCTAACACCTTCCCTCGGGTTAACAGAATTCCTTACTTAGAATTTCTGGTTCGCAGACTTCATTTGGAAAGTCGAATATTTTCCTCGATTTGGGATTCAAGATAAACCGGTGACTTGGGACACCAAAAACCAAACCTTTCCTAAGTGGCGACTCTGAATTAAATAAATAATCCCATTTCGAATATTGTCACTTAAATTGGAAAAACTCCCTCGCTCATTTATCCTTCGGGGTAGGCGCGCAAAAAGGAGGTGTGACAACGGCTGCTCAAGCTTTCCACCCACTCCATACGTCCGACGTCCCTCCTCCTAAATTGAGGGTGACTCAACAATGAGTTTGTGCATGCGACGCGTACTCCGAGACTTGATGCAGAAGGAAGACCCATGGTTATGCAGATGATGACATTTTATAAAGCAGTAACACATAAAGAAAAGCGATAAACAAATAACCAACAAAACAAGGAAATAAGACAAACAAACCGGATAAAAAAAGCAAATAAAAAAAACAAACACCTCAACCGACTATCCTAAAAGCCAACAAGATCAAGTACCAGCTCGAACCTGAAATTCCCCAACAGAGTCACCAGAGATGTCACACCCCTTTTTACAAACCTCACTAAACCCTCTTAAATAAATAAAAAAGATTTAGTAAAGCTTGAAAAGGTTTTTCAATTTTTAAAGTGAGAAAAAATAGTGTTCAAAAGGATTAACTCAGAGTCGCCACCTGACATTTGTTTTAGTGTACCAGGTCACCGTTTTTAAAATGAATTTCCTTTAAAAATACTTTAGACTCCAAAACTAAGTCCGCACCAGAGATTCAGGTTAGGTGGTTCATTTGACTCAGGGAGAATGTGTTAGACACTCCCCAAGTCCCGTAACTAGTACGGTTGCATACTTGATCTAGTCGGCTTTTAAAATATTCAATTGAGGTAGAAAACACAGAAAAAGAAAAATAAATACACAAGAGGCTCGAGGTCGTCCCTACCTAAATAAAAGAAAAAGAAAAATGAAAATAAAATAAAATACTGCAAGTTTCTACTTTTGGCCTCCATTTAAAAATACTTCGAGGCATACCCCGAATAAAAATATACACAAATCCTTCAGAGCATCCCCGGATAATAAACTAAAAGAAATGACCTCTCGCCTCGATACTAAGGAAATCTTAAGGCTTGTCTACCCAAGTGTGGTCGGCCTAAGAATGCTCCGAGCGGCTAAAAATAATAGGAATAAAATGATATTAAACCGAATTCTATGCTTAAACTTATGACCAAAGCCTAGATTTCATTTAATTTCAACTGACGAGAGCCTTATCTTTTCAAATTCTAACGCCTCAGCCATTTTCCAACTTTGTTAAAAATCAATTCCATAACTCATTTTTAGTTTACTATAAGCAAGGGTAACTTTTAGTCAGATATATCAACTACAATTGATTTGAGTAAATCTACAAGCAATCAACTAAACAAAACAAACACTTTGCATGTGTAACTGAAGGAATCACAAAATCGTATCACCGAACAAGCAACTAAAATTAAACAAAAATGAATGAGCAGAGAGTCGAACAATTGAACCTCAGCAGAATGGTATCTTCGCCATTTATAAAACAGCCTCGATCCCGCTACATCAACTTCGTAAGTATTAAAATGTGACAACGAACTTCGATTAAGATCTGGCCGGGAAGCGAAAACAGGGACCGGATCGGAAACCACGATGGAAACAGAAACCTTGAGTCAAACTCAACAAAAATGCGAATAAAAATCGAAAAAGATAAACTAGAACCAAGACCAAACCACCACTGGAGCTCGACCTAAAAACCTGTCAACGAGCCCGAGCTCGACTGAATTCGTTTTCAAGTGTTATCTTGGACAAATCTAAAGACTTCAAAGGGATGCCAAATTTGAAGGTTTCAGTTAACGTCCATGGCCCTTCGTCACTGTTAATAACCATTTTCGGCAAGCCTTGGTGAAGGCGGCTGGGGACGGGGTTGGTGTTCCAGTGGTTTTTGGGTCAAGTAGCTAGCAGAGATGAGGTCGTTTTGGAGGGGTGCAACGGCGCTAGGCTACATGGGTGGTCGACTGGTGGAGTGAACGGCGGCTGATTCCGGCGAGTTGATGAAGGGGTTGGTGTGAGGGAGACGAGATACAGGGGGGGTTTCTGGTAAGGTGTGGATCCGATTTTCTCCTGTTCTAGGGTGTGTTCAAGGCTAAAAAATGGGGTCTCGTGTGTGTGTGTTTTTTGTGTGGAAGATGACCCAGTTCAGGCTGTCCAAAAAAAAACGGCAGAAGGTCTTTTACCTTAAATTGTCTAATTTATTAGGATTTTAGGGTTAGGTTAGTAGGTATTGGGTCTAGGATTATGAGCTAGATCCAAATTGGGTCAAATTTGACCAAATATACCTTTAAAAGTGGCCTTTTAACTCTAGTAGACTAGAAATATTAGCTCCTAAAATAACAACTATAAAATTATGAACTCATTTCCAATTAAGTAGAGTAAAATTAAAAGTGAAACTATTTTATATCAATTAGCTAAATAAATAAATATTTTTGTAATTTTCAATTTTGTTTGATAAAATAAAGTATAAGAGTTAAAACTAATTGAAATAACGATATTAGGCCTAAACTAAACATTTACATGCTAAAATATGAAAATTTTTGGGGAGGGTCAAACATCACATGTCTATAGTAGATAAACCCTATAGGTGCTCTAACGCACCTTAAAATCATTAGGTGGCGACTCTTCAAAAATAAAATACCCAATTCCCAAAAGGAAATGAGTCATTACACCACATGAATGTCGAAACCCGGACCCCTCCCCGCGTAGCGAAAAAGGGGGCGTGATAGCCATCATAACTACCATCTTGGAATCCACCACAATCATTGTCAAATTGCTCCGAATTCCCTTCGTTCTGTTGACCTCTTTTTCTTCTTTTATTGACTAACATGTTGACACCCTCCATAGAATTCACTTGGCGAGGATTTTGAACTTGTTGCAACTCTGCCTTTGCTAGTTGGTTCATTGTAGTTGTCAACTCAGCTATAGTTTGCCCATGATCATGTAACTCCTTGTGCAGATAAGTGACTGTGGGGTCACCCTGGGGCACATTGGCTCTACTTTTCCAAGCAAAAGAAGTGTCAGCCATCTTGTCAAGAATGTCACAAGCCTCATCATAAGATAGCTTCATGAAGTTGCACCCAGCAAGTTGGTTCACTATGCACTGGTTTGTTCTGTTAATGACCCGGTAGAAAGTTTGTTGGATCATCGCCTCAGTCATATCATTGTTGGGGCATTCCTTTACCATTGCTCCATAGCGCTCCCAAATCGCATACATAGGTTCAGTGGGTTCCTGCTTGAAAGCCATGATCTCATCTCTCAATGCTGCCATATGCCCCGGTGAGAAAACTTTTGCAATGAACTTGTCTGCCAACTCATCCCAAGTAGTGATTGAATGGTTAGGAAGTCGCTAAAGCCAATCCAATGTCTTCTCTCTAAGTGAAAATGGGAAGAGTCTCAATCGAATAGCATCCTCGGACATATTTGTTTGCTTGCTCCCCCAATAGGTATCCACGAACCCTTGAGATATTTGTAAGCATTTTGATTGGCAGCACCCGTGAAATACCCACGCTACTCCAGCAATGTTAGCATCACATTGGTAATTTAAAAATTGCCCGCCCGAATCTGGGGTGGGACAATTGCACTTGCATAGCCTTGGTTTTGAAGCACTCGAGGAGCCACTCTTGGAGGTGGAGGAGGAGAGTCTGGAATATTATCATTGGCCTAACGGCCTCTCCTTTGTCCTTGAGGCACAATTGGGACCTCTTCTTTAACATTGTACCTGAAGTTGTGACACACACAAATTAGTAACACGGAAGGAAAGAAGAGCGATACACAAAACTATTTAGATAGATAGCCAAAACCGTTAGCAGCTTTTACCCGAGAAGGTCAGGATCGATTTCCACAGGGAGCTCGATATTTGAGTTGAGTTCCTATCTAAGTGGGAGTTGTGTAATTGTTCCTAATTGCACTTTTAAACATTGATTGTTTTGGTTTCACTTCTAATTTTATATTACTACGATGCTAAATTAAGCTAAGATTAAACTATTGAGAGTTGATCAAATAGATAAAAGGCACTAGGGTAGTGACTTTCTCCTAGGTGGTTAATTGATAGATTCTTGAGTCTAAGGCTAGATTGTCACATTTGGGGAGTATCATATAACCATTGCACGATTTTACTCACTCTATACCTCTTGGTAGTTCGAGTGATTTTGTCTGAATTGACTTTCTCAAGACCAATTGAGTATGCAAATTTGTGCAAGCAATTGAGGTTCAAATCTGGTATTACTATCTCTAGGTTTAACCCTTTAATACCCTTTAATTGGGGCTATCAATTTCATGAATACGCCTCAATTCCTTGTTGGACCAATTTCATGGACTTAGGCTCTCTTTCTCAAGAACAACAAAAGTGTACTAGGCATAAACTAGTGTTTTCAACCACTAAGTCAACATTAAAACCCTAAATTAGTCCAAATATCAAACACCCATAGACAATCAAGCATCAAAACACAAGACCCATCAATTACCCATACTAGGGTTGAGCACAACCCTAGCTAATGGGTCCATCAAATAACATTCTCCAACCGTCGTAAGCTTCAGCAATGTACTCTCCTACGAATGATACTTCTTCATCAGGAAAATACATTTTCAAAGGTTCGTATTCCCCTCCCACAGGATTTTCAGCAAGATGATCTGCCAATGCTTGTCCTTTGGCCGCCTTCTAAGTTACATAGACGATATCGAACTCACTTAACAGTATCTGCCACTTGGCTAACTTTCCAGTCGGCATGGGCTTCTGAAAGATTTAATTCAGAGGGTCCATCCTGTATATGAGGTATGTAGTATAGGCACAGAAGTAATGCCTCAATTTCTGAGCTGTCCAACTCAAAGCGCAACAAGTACGCTCCAATAGAGAATATCCTGCTTCGTAAGGTGTGAACTTCTTACTTGTTTGTAGTGAAAATGGTAATAACAATTAAATTTGATTCTGGGACTCTAAAAATACGTGATCTATTTTTATGCTAGTTGTTAAGCAGTTGATGCTATGTATGTGATACTTAGAAATGAAATGAGAGTCAAGGATAGGGTGATAATCAAACCGATAGGTTAACAATCGAGGCCTCGAGCTTGTCGATTTGGGGGCCTCGAGGTCGATTCCGAGCTCGACTGCGAGCTATCGAAGGCAGCTGAAAAGCGACTAAAAGTTATAATAAAATTAACGTAGGCTCTTTATGGCCAATGATAAGCAATAAATGATGAACAATAATAAAGAAGAAAATAATAAATGGAAGCAATAATATATGTTAAATGGTAGAGAGAATGTTTTTCTGTACTTCGTGTGAAGCAACCAACCCTTACAATATGGCAAGGACCCCCTTAATATAGGAAAGAGGGATCCCATTATAGTACAAATGCATTTATTACAAACATAAGGAGATGGGATAGCTAGTTGACGTCATGACGCCGGCTCAGACTAGCCTGGCAGGCCTTATCGGCTCTAGCTGCACCACTTGGGCACTCCCCTCTTTTCCAATAAAGTTGTTGGTCTGCATTGCCCCGAGGTCGAGCATCGACAGCTCTCGAGGGTGAACCTCGACCCAAGTCTCGAAACTTGGGAAGTATGTTCGTGGGGCATCATAATGGCGGGGAAATAGGACCCTCCGATTTTATCCATGCACTGATAGTTTCCGCGTTTCTTAGAGTGAAAGTGATAAGAAACGATCTTGAATTTTTCCCTCTCTGATACTTGTATTGACGACAGTCATAAGGTGCCAAAAGACAATGTGCACGCTGCCCTTGAAGGCCTTCGCATTGATTGCAGTAGTTAGTTGTCCCTTGGCCTCCTTCAGCACACATGTGGACTTCTATAAATACTCCCCTTCTAGGTCTTTCAAACTTACTACATTTCCAAACCCCAGAAAATATTCCTTCTGCCTTTACTTTTGTTCTTTCTTAGGAAGTGATTGAAGCCAACCCTGTACTACTATTAAGTAGCACGAGAGGTCGAAGAAGCTTTTACCCGAGAAGGCCGAATCGATTTCCATAGGGAGTTAGATATTGGAGTTGAGTTCCTATCTAAATGGGAGTTGTGTAATTGTTCCTAATTGCACTTCTAAACATTGTTTGTTTTGGTTTTACTTCTAATTTTATATTACTACTATGCTAAATAAAGCTAAGTAAAGCTAAGATTAAACTACTGAGAGTTGAGCAAATAGATAAAAGGCACAAGGGTAGTGACTTTCTCGTAGGTGGTTAATTGATGAACTCTTGAGTCTAAGGCTAGATTGTCACATTTGGGGAGTATGATATAACCATTGCACAATTTTACTCACTCTATAACTCTCGGTAGTTCGAGTGATTTTGCCCGAATTGACTTTCTCAAAACCAATTTGGTATACAAATTTGTGCAAGCAATTGAGGTTCAATTCGGGTATTACTATCTCTAGGTTTAACCCTTTAATACCCTTTAATTGGGGCTATCAATTTCTTGAATACGCCCCAATTCCTTGTTGGATCAATTTCATGGACTTAGGCTCTCTTTCTCAAGAAGAACCAAAGTCTACTAGGCATAAACTAGTGTTTGCAACCACTAAGTCAACATTAAAACCCTAAATTAGTCCAAATATCAAACACCCATAGACAATCAAGCATCAAAACACAAGACCCATCAATTACCCATACTAGGGTTGAGCACAACCCTAGCTAATGGGTCTAGCTACTCATAATTATAGAAGAAAACAAAGAAATAGATGAAGAAAAGCCCATAATAATTAATTACTAAATAAAACATGAAGATTTAATGTTGAAACTAAGCTAAAATTACTCAAAATGGTAAAATAAATGAGTTCACGAGCGCAACTCTATGTTCAAAACTATATGATAACCTAAAAATGAAAAAACAAACTATTTATACATGCTGAAAATTCCGTAAAAAATACCCCTACGGGGTTTGTATGGACCGCATAAAATCTAGTGCGGTCGCACTAAGGCTCTTGGCTTGACTAATCTGCTCTCTGAAGTTGGCCACCGTGGACCGCACAAAATGCTCCACGGCCGTGGTGGCTTCTATTGCGGTCCGCACAAAATGGACCGCGGACCGCATTGACCAGGTTCCCCAAAATGCCACCTCTATGAACTTTGGCTTTGCGGACCGCACGAAATCGAGTGCGGCCGTAGTGGAATCAAAGCGGACTGCACAAAATCCTTTATAGCCACATTGCCTGACTGACTGAGAAGCATACTCTCTGATCTTCATCTTTGCGGACCACACAAAATGGAGTGCAGCCGCATTGGTTCTGTTTGACTGAGCTTGGTCTTGGTCTTGGTACTTGTGCAAGTTTCACTCCTTTTTGAGTTGTTTTTTTGACACCTTGTCACCTTGTTGATCAAACCTGCATTCAAGTACAACTTGTGAGCCTTTGGGACTAATTTGTCCACATTTCTAATCAAAACTTAAGCAAGAAGGAGTGTAAAGTGCATCATAATCCCTAGTTATCAGGAACGCAACTCCCCTTTTTCTTTCGGAATTTTCTTGGATTGGCGAAATTTTCCGCCTTTGTTTCTCAGGAGAATGTGGCTTCATCCTTTTCGCTTTTATCTCAAGGTGAAGCGGCAATGCCTCCTCGTGCGGAGGAATGCGATCTATGATTTTTTGTGATGGCTTCTAGTTTCAATATCGAGAGGCCTTTTTCGAAGCTGGGGCATATTGAGATCGTGGACTAGTGTATTAGCTCGATAACAAACATTGGAAGAGTGAGAGCTGATTGTCGCTGGGGGGCAAGTTGTTTGTGGAGATCCCTGCTTGGGAGGATAATATTATGACATATAAAGCCGATTTTTTCAGTGTGTAACTTACCCGTTTACCCTAGGGCCGATGGGGCCATCCTCGCCCCCGATCGATCTTGTGATTCTTGACTTCTGCCAACGGTATGAAGTGACCCTCGACCAAACTCATCCTTTATTCTGGCGCATTGTTTATATGATCAGGTACTATGTTAACATAGTCGAGGAGATTTCACTCACCCTCGATCACCTGATCAAGATGTATAACCCTCGTCTCTTCTGCAGGGGCCTAATCAAGCTTCGCTGCCGAGCCCCGAAGGCCCTCTTAGCCTGTACCGCGGAACTCGAGAATGGAGGATGGATAATCCGCTTTGTCCGAGTAAGGACTTCTGACCTGGTCCCAGCAGAAAGGATGTCGTTCCCCGAGAGGTGGAATGTGGAATGTAAGCATTATCTATCATTTCCTCGCTTCTTTTTTACTACATTCTTTCAGGCACTTAATTTTTCTTGCTAATGCAACTGCAACAGTTTGTCCTGGCGTGGTTTTGGACCTCCCAAGTAGGGTCAGCCAACTGGACTTGATTTGCCCGTATGCTGAGCGAGTGTGGCATTATTTATCCCAATCTCGGTGGGAAGTTAAGGATCATGTTGAGCCTCTACCCCTACTATAGTCAAACTTTCCCATCTAAATTGCTACTAATAGCATTCTCACTCCCTGTGCTTACCTCTTACATTTGTGTAGGTTTAGGGGAAGTCCCCTTGATGAAGGGAGCATTGCCCGCCAGGGAGGGTGCTTTGGTACCCGATGAAGTGAAGAAAAGACAAAGGGATTCATCGGATGGACCTTCAGAATCCAAGAAGATTAAGGCAGAAAAAACTAAGACCGACTCGACAACCCTAACTCCGGAAACGGTGAGAAACCCTCGAGTTAAAGTGGAGGGGGAAAATAGCTTCTCGACAATGCCCGAGGAAGGGATAAACCTGGCCGGTCCTTGGGCCGTAGAGATGGTGGTTTTCGAGCCAGAGTTTGATGTCATTGCGGTTCAAATTCATAGTAGAGAGACAACTGAAAGAGTATCGGGTTTTTCCCCCGAGCTGGCCGGTGGCCAGAATTCCCCTTGGGCTAGGGTGCCTTTGATAGGTAGTTCGGAGGGGCCTAGTTCAAGGGCCCAGAATGGAGAAGGGATTGTCCTGATTGATGCTGTTAGTGCCGTGGTTGTGATTGATTCCCTTCATGGAACGGCCTTACCTCCTAAGGGAGTGCAAGTTGCCCTTCATGAAGAACCTTATGATGTGGGGATTCCTATTAAAGGCAGAGATTTGCTTGAAAAGATTCCAATCGTTCCCGAGGGAATCTCTGAGATCGATGCTTTACTCGTCTTTGGTGAGATGAGCATGCTTTGGGAGCAGGTAATTTTTGTGAATCCTGTCTGTTTCTCTAGCTCTGGTCGCTCTGACCTTTGTCTTTCTAACATGTCTTTTTTAGTGGCTCCAGGCCAAGGTGCTTTATAGTTAGACTTTCACCCGGTATCAGGCTGAGGTGACCCGTCATAAGCGTGAGAAAGCTACCCTTGCTGAACAAGTTACCTAGTCCCCGTTTGTTATTATCTGAATGTTTTTTCCAAATCCCAGTATTTTAACATCTTGTATCTAACTCGTGCAGTTTGACAAGAAAGGTGCCCTTCTGAGGGAGGAGCTCCGGGCTAGAGACCCCGAAGTCTCCAAGATCAAATGGCATGTGAGAGAGATAACTTCAGACAGGGATGCCCTCTAGGAGAACCTGACCTTAGTTGGGTGTCAGCTTAGTGACACGAGGGAGGATATTGACAAATATATAGGTCTCCATTTTCAGTTGGTAGCTGCATTATCTAGGATCAATACTGAAGCCGAAGCGCTTATATCATTGTATATAGAGGGGATGCTATTACGATAAATGCTCAAACCGGGAAGGCGCCTAAGGAGGCCGAGCCGAAATCGACTCGAGCTGTGGAGCGCGCTCGATTGGGATATTAGAAGAAGATTTTTGGGGACATACATGCTAGAGATATCATTCTGCCTGACGAGCAAGAGAGGGTGAAGATCCTAGAGGAGAAAGATGCTGCCTTGCTTGCTTTTGGAGGTGCACCAGACAGTGGCTCAAGAGGTGATAACAATGAAGGCTGTTCCCCCGGAGGGGAAAAAGCTATTAATATGGGGCTACTGAAGGACCCGTAGTTGTTGGGGTGCAACATTTGGTGGATCCATCGAAGATGTAGGCTCGATAACAGATTAGAGTTCTGTTTGGTTCTCTCTTTGTAAGGGTTTTGTCAAGACTTGTAAACATTCCCCCTAGGGGCCATAAGACGGCTTTTTATCCATTATTTCCCTTTTGTTTGTCATAAATACTATGTGATGTATTTTGACTTTCGACCTGAGGTCCTAGGTTTTGGGTTAGACCCTCGGGCCTTGCTATCATTGGGCGACTCATACGTATTAGGTCGGTACACCCTTTTAGCGTAAGCCATCGTTTGAGATCTGATGCTTTTTGATTTTTAGGCATTTTTAGTTAAATATTTTGGGTTCAGTCTCCGAGTCAGATTTCTACTCGAGCTCATTTGGCCCTTAAGTTTTTGGATTTATGCGCGCTGGCGACAATGTCTTTTGCGCTTTGGGCTGATGCAGCCTTTAATGCGGGCTGACGATAATGGCACTTACGCCTTGGACCGGTGCAACTTTTTATGCGGGCTGGAGAAAATGGATCTTACGCCTTGCCCTTATTCATATTTAGTTAACTATTTTGGGTTCAGTCTCCGAGTCGAGTTTTGACTCGAGCTTATTCGACCCTCAAGTTTTTGTGGGCTGTTGTGGCCTTTTATGTGGGCTGGCGACAATGGCTCTTACGCCTCGGGTCGAAGCGACCTTTTATGTGGGCTGGCGATAATGGATTCTACGCCTTGGGCCGATGCGGCCTTTTATGCGGGCTGGCGATAATGGATCTTACGCCTTGCCCTTAGGCATATTTAGTTAACTATTTTGCGTTCAGTCTCCAAGTCGGGTTTTGACTCGAGCTCATTCGAACCCTATGTTTTTGGATTTGCATGGGTTGGCGGCAGTGGCTCTTATGCCTTGGGCTGTTGTGGCCTTTTATGTGGGCTAGCGACAATGGATCTTACGCCTTTGGTCGAAGTGACCTTTAATTGGCTTTATTTTTCCCTCGTTAAGGACTTTTTTGAGATAAATGTTGCCTGATTCTTTGACAGTTCGATAAAAAACCTCGATTACGAATCGTTATGTGGCTATGATCAAGCACATCAGAAGGTTTTACTCGGAGGTTGAGTATCTCGAAGCTTGTGATTTGGAGATGACATGGTCGAAGCGCTTTTGCCTATGTCGAGGGTAGCCTGTTTAATTGGTTCTTTTCGAAGTAGATTAGAAGTAATTGAAGGCCTGTGATTTTGTAACGACAGTCTGGCGTCCCCGAGTCGTGTTAGTTTGGCTGGTACAACCTTATAACCATAGTCATTTGTGCTTGGCCGGAGCCATTTTTGGTCCCGAGTGAGGTAGTTTAGGCGTCTATATCGAGAGTATGCCTTTTAGGGATCTTACAAGTTCAATATATAACCTTAACTTTGAGATCGGGTTTATGCCTTTAGTAAGGTCTTACAAAATTTTCATACCTTTGAGGTCTTACAGTTTTAGATATTTCGTACAAGTATGGTTCATGCCTTGCTTGAGGTCTTACAAATACTGTTGCTGCCTTATGTAGGGCTTACAAGACCGAGTTTGCCCACTCGGGGTCATTATGGCCTCGGGTTTTTTAATGAATGGTGATTGGATACAGTCACTGAGTCATCGAGGGTATCCTAGCTCGGGAGCCGTTACTTGTAAACTTGGTATTGCATCATTGAGGGCTTACGATTTCAGAGATTCCGACCCTGAGGTCATGTGATTTTAGAGATTTTGACGCCAATCTCAGAGTGTTCGGGACACTTTCGGCTTTGGAGACGTCTTATAACTTTGATGTTGCCTTATTGAGGGCATACAAGTTTGGAGTTCCGACATAGGGGTCGTTTAGGTGTTGAATTGTTGACGTCAGTCCCCGAGTGTTTGGGGTATTTTTTACAGAGGAGTTCTTTTTTCTAAAACATCGATTTTCTTTTGCAGCGTGAAATTCCTTGACGAAAAGTATTCTTCGATTACATGGTACAAATATACTTGTTTTTGCT
Source organism: Nicotiana tabacum (assembly GCF_000715075.1). Classification (NCBI taxonomy): domain Eukaryota; kingdom Viridiplantae; phylum Streptophyta; class Magnoliopsida; order Solanales; family Solanaceae; genus Nicotiana; species Nicotiana tabacum. Next base: position 29,245,353 of record NC_134085.1, read on the forward strand.
GCTAAGGGATTGGTTGCTCTATATGGGCACGGTTCGTTCGACCGTTTGGCTTGGTACATTGCTTTCATATCGAGGTCCCAGTTGGGATATCTTGTCTTTCCCGAGTAGGTGGCCTTATGAGGGGATACCCCCTGTATTCGAGGTAAATTGCAAAAGAAATCTTGAATAATTATTGAGTGTCCTTAGGTAACATACGACCGTTGCCTCGTTAAAAACCTTGCCGGTAAAACCCTTCTCGGGACAAAATTCGGTCGAAGGAAAAGAGTGAAATGCGTGCTCGAGGGTGTTTTTGGAAGTTTCAATCGGATGCCCTAGCAATAATATCGTTTAAGCATTGATATGTTCTAGTTGCTTGGAAGTTGTTCGCCATCCATGGTACCGAGCACGTAAGACCCTTTGCTGACTACTCGAGGACACAGTACGGTCCTTCCCAATTTTGGCCTAGCTTTCCTTCATTAGTGTTTCAGGGTGTTGAGGGTGACTTTCCTTAGGACCAAGTCCCCAACTCCAAAATGTCGGAGGTTTGTTCTCCTGTTATAATATCTTTTGATCCTTTGCTTTTGGGCGGCCATCCGGACCAATGAGGCTTCTCGTATTTTGTCTACTAGTTCGAGGGCCGTTGTCATGGCCTCATTGTTTGAGCTTTCAGTGGTGTGTTAGAATCTAGCACTCAGCTCCCCGACCTCCAGTAGTATCAAAGCCTCAGCTCCGTACACTAGAGAGAAAGGTGTTTCCCTTGTGCTTGATTTAGAAGTTGTTCGGTATGCCCACAACACTTCGGGCAACAGTTCTCTCCACTTTCCCTTGGCGCTTTCCAGCTTCTTTTTTATGTTTTAGATGATGGTTTTATTTGTGGACTCGGCCTGGCCGTTCACACATTGGTGGTACGGCGTCGATAGGATTCTGTTGATTTTATGACCCTCAAGTAATTGTGTTACCTTGCTTCCGATGAACTGCCTTCTGTTATCGCATGTCATATCGGAAGGAATTCCGAATCAGCATATAATATGGTCCCAAATGAAGTTAATGACTTCTTGTTCTCTTACCTTCTCGAAGGCCTGCGCTTCCACCCATTTTGAGACATAGTCAGTCATAAATAAAATAAATTTAGCTTTACCTTGTGCCTTCGGTAGGGTCCCAATGATGTCCATCCTCCATTTCATGAATGGCCATGGCGATCAGACTGAATGTAGCTGTTCGCCGGTTTAATGAATCACAGGGGCAAATATCTGGCATTTATCGCATTTTCGGACGAATTCCTTAGTATCTTTTTCCATATTGTCCCAGTAGTAGCCTGCCCTGATTATCGTTCGGACCAAGGAATCAACGCCATAGTGATTTTTGCAAGTACCCTCGTGAATTTCTCGTAGTACATAATCTGTATCCCCTGGCCCCAGACATACTGCTAGGGGGCCATCGAAAGTTCTTCTATACAGTGCCTTGTTTTCATTGAGCGAGAACCGGGCTGCTTTGGTTTGCTATGCCCTTGATTCCTTTGGATCCATGGGTAATTTTCCGTCTTTCAGATAATCAATATATTTATTTCTCCAGTACCATGTTAGGCTGGTGGAATTAATCTCCGCATGACCTTCCTCGATCACTGATTTAGATAGCTGAATAACAGCCCCAGGGAGTAGGTCATCTTCTTTAACAGATGATCCCAGGTTCGCGAGGGCATCGACCTCGCTATTCTGTTCTTGAGGTACATCCCGTCTTCTCGGACCTCGTAGCTCCCATTTACCTGGTTTACTAATAGGAGTGAATCACATTTTTCTTCAATGGTCTCGGCTCCCAGGCTTTTGGCCAGTTCTAAACCTGCAATCATAGCCTCGTACTCGATTTCATTGTTAGTCAATTTTGCAGTTTTAATAGATTGTATATCACACTGTCCGTAGGTGGCTTTAGGACTATACCAAGTACGGATCCTCTCACATTTGTGGCACCTCAGTGAACAGGGTCCATACCCTGAAAGACGTGCCTGATTTTAGTAAAAGTTCCTTCTCTACCTCGGGCATAAGGGAGGGCGAGAAATCGGCCACGAAGTTCGCTAGAATCTAGGACTTGATGGTCGTCCGAGTTTGATACTCGATATCGTACCCCCTTTAGTTCGATGGCCCATTTGGCCAATCGACCGGATAGTTCGAGTTTGTGCAATATGCTCCGGAGGGGGTATGTCATTAGAACGTAAATATGGTGGCATTGAAAATAGGGTTTCAATTTTCGTGATGCGCTTATTAACGCAAGAGATAAATTTTCAAGGTGTGGGTACCTAGTTTCGGCATCCCCTAGTGTCCGACTTACATAATAAACAGGGAATTGGTACCTCGCTCTTCTCGAACTAACATGTCGCTCACCGCTATCTCAAATACGGCCTAGTATAGATATAGTGCTTCATCCTCCTTTGATGTGTGGAGCAGAGGTGGGCTAGTCAGATATCGTTTCAGCTCTTCTAAGATGCGTTGGCATTATGGAGTCCATTCGAAGTTGTTTTTCCTTTTGGGTAAAGAGAAGAAATGATGGCTCATGTCGGATGACCTCGATACGAATCTGCCCAGAGCCGCTATTCACCCTGTCAGCCATTGCACGGTCTTTTGCATTATTTACCACCGTGTTCGCTTCGATGGCATTGATTTTATTGGGGTTAATCTCGATCCCCCTGTTCATTACCATGAAGCCTAAGAATTTTCCCGAACCTATTCTAAAGGCACATTTCTCAGGGTTGAGCATCATGTTGTAACTTCTGAGGATGTTGAATGTTTTCTGCAAATGAGTTAAATGGTCTTCTGCGTGTTGGGACTTAACTAGCATGTCATCAATATAAACTTCCATGGATCTACCCACTTGATTCTCAAACATTTTATTAATTAGACGTTGTTACGTAGCCCCTGCATTTTTTAGTCCGAAGGGCATTACATTGTAACATTAGGTACCATACTTTGTGATGAATGAAGTCTTCTCTGTGTCTTCGGGTTTCATCTGAATTTGATTGTACCTCGAGTAGGCATCGAGAAAGGTGAGGGTCTCGTGGCCGGCCGTAGCATCAATCAGACGATCGATGTTAGGAAATGGGAATGAATCCTTGGGACACGCCTTATTTATGTCTTTATAATCTACGCACATTCTTAGCTTATTTCCCTTTAAGTACTACTACTACGTTGTACAACTATTTGGGGTACTTTACCTCTCTAATGGACCTTATTTTAAGGAGTTTTATTACCTCATCCTTGATAAATGCATGTTTTATCTCGGACTGGGGTCTTCTTTTTTGGTTCACCGGTTTAAACCTGGGGTCGACGCTCAGTCAGTGGGAGGTTATTTCCGGTGGGATACCTGTCATATATAAGTGGGACCAAGCGAAATAGTCGATATTATTAATGAGAAATTGAATGAATTCTCTCCTGAGTTTGGGGGTTAATAATGTTCCCAGGTATACCTTACGATCGGGGAAGTGTTCGATCAAAACAACTTGCTCCAGATCTTCAATTGTAGGTTTTGTTGCGTCCGACTCTTCGGGGGAAACGAAAGTTCGAGGAGTGAGGAAATCTTCTTCGTCATCCTCAGGGGTCTGTATGCTCCTAGACACATCTGAGGTCGGGAGTATGGGGGTCGACTCCTCCTGGTAAACCGCGAACATTTCTTTCGTTGCATGCTGTTCTCCATATATGGTTGTTATGCCATCCTTTGCTGGAAATTTTATCATCTAGTGCAGAGTTGATGATACTGCCTTTATGCTGTGTATCCACGACCTCCCAAGCAATGCATTGTACCCCATGTCGCCATTGATGACTTGAAACTTGGTGTTCAAAACCATGTCGGACGTGTCGACTAGAAGGGTGATTTCTACTTTTGTTACTTCGCCGTCCATGTTGAAGTCGTGGATGACTTGGGAGGTGGGTATGATCTGATCGAGCAATCCAAGCTGTTCTACTACCTCCGACCTGATTACGTTGGCCGAGCTGCCTAGATCCACGAGTATACGTTTAACTTGAATGTTGTTTAAAAGAAATGAGATTACCAGCGCATCGTTGTATGGTTCTGCCAAGGTCTCGAGATCCTCTTCGCTGAATGCAAGGGTGTCTTCAGCTACGCGGTCTCGGATCGACCCCTCTATTACGGCAGATAATTTTGTCCGTTTGATCATGGTCACTTGAGGAATGTCGGTCCCTCCAATAATCATATGAACGACATGCCGAGGAATTTCTTTTTTTGCCCAGGTTGGATTTTGCCAAGTTTCCCGCGGAACTTTTCGACGTGCTTTTTGGTGAATGTGAGGAGCAGTACTAACGCATTGGGCATTGCGTGAGGTTGTACCCTTGGAGGTCATCTATGGTGCTTTCACAGGGTTCCGTGGTGGTATACCAATATCTTTAATAGCCATACCGTTCTCTCCCCGGTTCTCAAGGTAGCTGTTTTCATCTCTATTTACTTAGTTAGGAATTTCAACCTGAAACTTGAAGATCTTGGACAAGAACAGGTGTGAAAGATAAATTGTGTTGTGTAATGAAACCAGTAAGAAAATAATCACTATTATTTTTATCCCCATGGTGGGCGCCAAACTGTTTACCGTGAAAATGGTAATAACAATTAAATTTGATTATGGGACTCTAAAAATACGTGATCTATTTTTATTCTAGTTGTTAAGTAGTTGATGCTACATATGTGAGACTTAGAAACGAAATGAGAGTCAAGGATAGGGTGATAATCAAACTGATAGGTTAACAATCGAGGCCTCGAACTTATAGATGCAGGGTCATCGGGGTTGATTCTGGAGCTCCACTGCGAGCTATAGAAGGCAGTTGAAGAGTGACTAACAATAATAATAAAATCAATGGAGGCTCTTTATAGCCAATGATAAGCAATAAATGACGAATAATAATTAAGAAGAAAATAATAAATGGAAGCAATAACATCAAGAGAATATGTTAAATGGCAAAAATAATGTTTTTGTGTATTTCGTGTGAAGCAACCAACCCTTACAATATGGCAAGGACCCTCTTTATATAGGAAAGAGGGATCTTATCACAGTATAATTGCATTTATTACAAAGATATGGAGATGTGATAGCTAGTTGATTTCATGACACGGGCTCAAACTAGCTTGACAGGCCTTGTCGGCTCTAGCTGCACCCCTTGGGAACTCCCCTCTTTTCCAATATAGCCATTAGTCTGCATTGCCCCGAGGTCGAGCATCGACAGCCCTCGAGGGTGAACCTTGACCCAAGTCTCCAACATTGGGAAGTATGTTCGTGGGGCGTCATAATGGCATGGAAATTGGACCCTCCAATTTTATCTGTGCACATTACTCAAGTAGTATATGGCTTGCTCCTTTCTCCCTATCTCGTCATGTTGTCCCAAAATGCATCCAAAAGCTTCATATAATACAAATACATAGCGTAGCAAATGTCTCCCATGTTTTAGAGGAACTAGGACTGGTGGTGTGGATAAGTACTCCTTGATTTTATCGAAAGCCTTTTGACAATCATTGGTCCAACTTTTTCAGCATCTTTCCTTAACATCTTGAAGATGCGTTCACATATGACTGTGGATTGTGCTATGAAGCAATTGATATAGTTGAGACGTCCTAGGAAGCTCATCACGTCCTTCTTGCTCCTTGGTGGCGGTAACTCTTGAATAGCCTTAACTTTGGACGGGTCTAACTCAATTCCCCGATGGCTGACAATGAATCCTAATATCTTTCTTGAAGGAACCCCGAATGCACACTTTGTGGGGTTTAGTTTTAAGTTGTACCTTTTTAACCTGTCAAAGAACTTTCTCAAGTCTGCTATGTGATATGTGACCCTCTTGGATTTGATAATGACGTCGTCAACATATACCTCTATTTCATTGTGTATCATATCATGGATGATGGTTGTCATGGCTCTCATGTAAGTGGCCCCAGCATTCTTTAGACAAATGGCATCATCTTGTAGTTGTACACCCCCATGGTGTAATAAAAGCTATTTCTCTACGTCTTCTTCATCCATCCAGATCTGGTGATAACCCTCGAAGCAATCCACAAAGGATTGGAGCTCGTGCTTGGAACAATTGTCGATTAGGATATGGATATTTGGCAGTGGGAAGACATCCTTGGGACTTATTCTGTTTAAGTCTCGATAGTCAACACATACTCTGACTTTCCCATCTTTCTTTGGAACTGGTACAATGTTGGCTAACCAGGTTGGGTACTCAACTACCCTGAGGACTTTGGCTTTGATCTGCTTAGTAACTTCCTCCTTGATTTTCAGGCTCATATCTGGTTTGAACTTTCTGAGTTTCTGCTTCACCGGCGGACACATTGGATTGGTAGGCAACTTTTAAGCCACTATGGATGTGCTTAGACCGGTCTTGTCATCATATGACCATGCAAAGTTGTCCTCATTTTCCTTCAAGAAACAAATGTACTCTTCCTTCTCTAGTGGTGATAAGTGAATACTTATACGAGTCTCCTTGACGGTTTCGGCGTCTCCAAAATTTACTGATTCGGTTTCGTCCAGGTTGGACTTAGGCTTATTCTCAAAGTTCTCAACCTCTCTAACAACTTCCTCAGTTATTTCATCATCTTCTTCCGAGTCACTAAACTTATGTTGTGTTGTCTCATTACATGTCACAGTCACTTGTTCATAAGGAAAGGTAATAATAATGTTGTAGAAAGAAAATAATGAATAATAAATAGCAATGCATTGATTAAATTCGAAAATATTCAAAGCAAATACAGCTCGATGAATTGAACAATTATTTTGAACCAAAACGCGTCTTTAAAACAAAATTACTGAAACATCTGAAATACCTAGCATTGCTATAAAAGTAAATTAGGCTAAATGCCAAGCTACCCAGGAACTCGGTGGGCCCGAGATGGTGTGGCGGTCCAATTTCTGAGAACGACTCCCTTTCCACAGTCTGAATGGTGAGGCCATCTTCCTCCCCCTCCTCAATTATCGCACTGCAATCCTTATCCCCGTCTTCTAGGAACAAATTCCTCACTCCAGCTAAAGCTTCTTCTTCTGTCGTTCCCCATATTGTATCAGCTCGGTGAAAAGTTTGACCCAGATGTGGTACTGGTTGCTCGAGAGGGTAATAAGCACGCTACGACGGTGACCAAACATCATACTCTTGCCATATATACTGGTTCCGAGCCCGAAGTTTGTATCATCACATTTAAACTATATTGGTTTGGTAATGCCCTTAAGATTCTTCCCAAGACCTTTGTCGGGTTCATAGCCAAACCATGCCAATATGATTTCTATTTTGTTACTCCACCATTTGTCTTTCTCAACGACATTGACATGTTCGATATGGTGATAAGTTTCCCCTCCTAGCCATCTTCTATTTTCGATAACTGGGATGGTTTGACTGGTGTAAATGGAGTTGCTCCCAACTCCGTGAATAATCACCTCCTGATGGTTCCATTCAAACTTCACGGCCTGATGTAGTGTGGAAGCCACAACCCTAGCGGCATATATCCAAGGTCGACCAAACAGAAGATTGTATGTATCTGATATGTCAAGCACTTGGAATTTAACATCGAACCAAGTTGGCCCATCTGTAGATAAAGATTAATCTCCCCAATCGGTGGCCGTTTAAGACCCGTCAAAGGTGTTCACGTTCATACTCCTGCCCGTATTTCTTGGAAATGTTTACCCAATCTTTTCAGAGTATCCAATGGGAAAATGTTGAGGCTTGAACCTCCATTGACCAAGACTCTTGACAATAAATTTGTCATCAAATTGTACAGTGATATGCAATGATCGATTATGATTCAGCCCTTCATGCGGTAATTCATCCTTGTGGAAGGTGATCTTATGACTTTCCAGCACCTGCCCTACCATGTTGGCAATTTCTCCGCAGGTGATATTGTTGGGTATGTAAGCTTCATTTAACACCTTTATCAAAGCATTCTTGTGCGCCTCTAAACTTTGCAAATAGTGATAGGATGGATATCGAAGTTGGGGTTTTGCTCAAATGATCAATGATGGAGTATTCCATTGCACGTACTTTCCTCCAATGATCATTTGGCCCTGTTTCAATGACAAGTTGCTTGGTAGTGGCCTCCTTACTCGATCCTCATTCCTTGTGCATCATCAGATTCTTCCACCTTTACCTTTCCCTTTCTCCTAGCTTCGGCATTGTAATCCCAGGGTATGGTTTTGGAATGGAAAGGAGGTGTTGTTGATACTTTCACTATGAAAGGTGTGGCCACTTCTACCTAAAATGGAACAGGTGTGGCTGCAAGCGGAGCTACCTCAACCTCAAATGGAACTGATGCAGAAACCTCAACCTTGACTGGCGACTGCGTCTGTAATACAATAGGAGTGAGTGTGACTGTAGGTTTAATGTCATCGCCCTCTCGAATAAGCCTGATTGACCCTCAGGATTCAATTCTTCATCTATTTCTATCGCATGTATCCCACTGCCCTTATGATCTAAGAGAGGATTGTTGCGGACATTGGGTGAAGCTTCTTTAGCCTGCTTGACCTTGTTGCCAATCAATGTATGGATTTTATCTTTCAATGTTTGACACTCTTCAATGGTGTTCCCCTTCATACCGGAATGGTATGCACATGTTTTGTTTGGATTGATCAATTGAGATGAGTTCTCTACTACCATAGAGGCAATAGGAGTGACATAACCAGCGTCTTTTAGCCTTTCGTATAGCTGGTCAATAGGTTCATCAATAGCGGTATATTGTCTAAGTGGTTTTCAATGAAAGTTAGGTCGGGGTCTTGGGGAGTTTTGGTGAGTCGGAGGTGATTGAAAATGAGATGCTTGGGAATTATAGGTGTGATAGGCAATGGCTAGTTGGGAATATCTAGAAGATGAGGGTTGGTATGTGGGTAAAGGTGTTTGGTATATGGGTGGAGGTATTTGGTATGTGAGTGGAGATTTTGGGCCTTGAGCCACTATTACTGCCCCTACATCTCTCTTCTTTGATATGCTTCCTGATTGCAATGCTTTGTTCATGGCCTGTAATGCCTCAAAATTTATTACCATTCCACTTTTGATACATTCTACAATCCTCTCTCTAAGTTTGATATAAGAGAATTTGTGATTATCAATAAACATTAACCTTTAATAATACTGAGGGTCCTGTGCCATGACAAAGAACTTGTTCATTTGTTCTTCTTCTAATGCCAGTCTGACCATGGCTGCTTCTGACCTCCATCGAGTATCATACTCGCGGAACATCTCAGTTGGTTTTTTCTTTAAATTTAGGATGTAGAAGACGTTCGGTGGATTCTCTGTGTTGAACCTGAACCGTCTGATAAATTCTGATGCCATACTCACCCAATTGGATCACTTCTTAGAGTTCTGGATTATGTACCAGGATAGGGAATCTCCAGTAAGACTTCTCATTAAGAGCTGCATTCAGATCCTTTCATCTTTTCCGACCCTCACGAGCTTGTAAGTTCTTAAATGAACCTTGGGATCACCTGTTCCGTCAAACATCTCAAACTTGTGAGGTTTGTAACCCTCTGGTAGTTCCATGTCTGTTTGTATGCATAGATCCTCAAAATTCAGACCTTCTATCCCTATGCCTCCTTCGACACCCTGAACTCGACTTGTCAATTTCTTGAGTTCCTTAGCAATGTTCTTGATGAGCAAGTCTTTCTTAGTGGATTCTTGTGTATAGGAGATTGGTTGAGTAGGGTGAGGTATGATTTTCACATATATCGGGTTTTTTTGGTAAGTGTCAGGGACTTGATTGTAGTGGTGTTTGTTAGTTGTGTTTTGAGGATCAGGAATGGGTTGTGGTGTGTTCTGAGGAGTATGATAGGTAGCGGTTGGTAGGTATTGGGTTGATTGATGATGGTGTTGTGGTGGAGTTAGTATGGGTAAGGGATTGGGATTTTGAGGTTGAGTTGCATATTCATATGGTGCGGGAGGGTTTTGTGGATGCTGGTTCGGTGTATTTTTGGGAGGTGCTGGGTTTTTGGTATTTTGTTTGTTGATATCAGGGACATTCAGGGTGAGGTATAGGTTTGCTATGTTGCGGACCTGCTAAAGTTCTCCCTGTAACTCCGGTATCTTTTATTCCAACCGTAAAACCAAATCATTTGATGCCGGAGTACTCCGGCTGTCTGAAGTTTCCGCATTCTGCACATTTTCCTTTCAAATACCACTTAAGTCATCCATTTTAACTTTCAATCTGATCTTTGTATTACTTGGTGGAGGAGGAGGTGGAGGGCCTCTTGACCTGGTGTGATATGTTGATGATGCCAGTATGTGCGAACCAACCTTAGGGGATGGGAATAATAAGGAATAAAAAAACAAAAGTTAAACATGTCAGTAAGAGTTCTAAAATGTTTGCAGTATTTAAATACATATTGCAAGAATGTAAATTCATGGCCTAATTTGGGAGACTCGTTGTTCCCAAGGTAGGCCTAGCGACAAATAGATTTGGAGAAATTCAGTCCCAATAATTGCATCATTTCATTAATATTAAAAATAGACGACCCAAAATGACATTAAATAAGATAATGTTGCTAATAGCACTTGGCCTTATTAAATTTAAAATAAAAGCAAGTAAACCTAATCTACTTGGTCCTAGAAGGACCATCTCCAGATCGGATGCTATTGTCGATCAATTCCCCCAGCTCGCACAGGTTCAGCAGTAAGAATGCCATTGCCAAATGTCCTCTTTCGTTTCCCTCGGCGTTCTGGAAATCGGTGACCCTCTTTCTTATTTTCCCTTCCAATTCCTTCAAGATGTACTCTAGATATTCCAAGTATTCAATTGATTTAGCAGACCTCTCTTACCACTCATAGATCATATCCATGTCGGCCTTATGCTGCTCCATATGCTAAGCTTCAGACTCCATATGCTAAGCTTCGGCAATTTCGTTTATGACCCTGTTTCCTGGACCAACCCTTGGCTCGAAGATCCCTGCTATGCTATCATCCAACCATGAGGGGTAAAAGTATGATTGACCCGCATGATATTGGTCTGGCTCGATGGCATCCTTTTCTACGATTATTTTCAAAGTCCACATATGTTGTGCTTCATTCTTATATGGGATGGCGTCACCCTTAAAATCAGCTATGAAGTGACTCATTTTAGCGACTTGTGGTATGACCTATCTCTTACCTGCCTGTCTTATAACCTTGAGGGGAGCATACGGGTATATGACCCTTAACCCAATCAACACCAAGTGTGTAACATCCCTGGCTCTAATGATGAATTCGTTGGTGGGAAACCACTCAAAAATCCACTGAACCTGGTCCTCAGTTAACTTGTTGAAAAACTGCACCCATCCTACAACATCCTTAGGTTGAGAAAACATGTCCGGAATATAAGCCATTCTCTTAGGATTATGGAAAGCTATGTGATCATTCCACGGCCTTCGTGGAAACAATTGGCGGTATTGACCCATTTGGAGATGCTAACCAAACATGTAATAGAAAATTGCAACCCTTAAAGAATCTGAACCCCTTCTAACAACGTTTCAAGGCCCGATACATATCTGCAATGATCATAGGGACAGTGGTATATGTCTGCCCCTCGATCCCGTCTATCAAAGTTTTGGCCACTATGGCTAGCCTGGCATGGATTCTATACCCTTGGATCGGGAATACCAGCTTGCCCAAGAAACACACAATGAACACGCAGACCCTACGATGAACCCAACCCAAGGAGGTGATTGAGAACTTATCATCAAAAATATGGTAAGAGCTACTTTGATCATATCGTTCATAGAGGAAGTCGAAAGCTATATATAGGAGTTTTTTAGGCACTCCAAGTCATCATTTTTTATCAGCCCCATCATCTTAAGGAATCCTCCAGTGATGCGATTTTCAGCCACTAATAAACCAGGGCTATCCCAAGGCAACCCAGCAAATCCCCCTATTTCTTCCAGAAGAAGGGTCATTCTTATGTCCCCAAAGCGGAACACAACCCTTTCTTTGTCCTAAAACATGGTGGCAGCCTCGTTCAACATTTTGTTTTGCTAAAGATCCAATAGAGAAAGCAAATTTCCTAAGACTCATTTCATATGATTTTTTTCACTTGAGGGAAGTCCCTCCACCGATCTAGCAAAGGTGAAGGTATGCTACCGACCATGCCGAATCTGGGGACATCATGCCTCATTTTCTGCAAAACAAAAGGTGGTTAGGCCCTTTACCCCTCCAGGTTCATCTATTTATACAACAATGATAAGCATATTGGCACTTATTTCTCCTAAATTAATGCATACAATCGTGGTTACATCCGTTGGGATTATGGAAAACCCGATGAACTTTTGGGTGAGGCTTGTCATGAAGTGTTATCATGTGGACAACATATCAACCCGGTTAGGTTTGATCATGATGCGTGTATAATTAATCAGAGTAAGGTTACTATAGAGGTCTAGACTTGGACCCTCAAGTGGATAACTTGAGGGGGAAAGGCACAGAACCACCGAATGCACCGCTGATCGACTAGTTTTACCGCAAATATGCCTTTTCGAATTTAAAGGGGTGATATATAAGAAGAGCGCAAACACTCATCAAGTGTTGCTATAGTTTTGATTCCGCACGAGTGGAATATGATGTTGAACATGATTTATGAAACAATAAATAGCATGTTGTCAAGTATTTGCACGTTAAAAAAATGATAAATGCAGTATTTAAATGATTGAAAGAAAGTTATAAGAAAAAGAAACAAAGAGACAATTCAGTTTGAGGAAATAAAGGAAATCATAAATGCTTGAAAATAAGCAGTTAAATCCAAATAAGGGGAAGGGTGCACAGGATAAAGCGTGCTTAAGACTAATTCACAAAAACTAGTTCGTTATGGTAAGAGCCTAAAATATCCCTAGCATAGTCCCCATGCTGTCGCGCCCCCTTTTTCCTTGCGGAGTCCGGGTTTCGACATTCATTGGGAAAAACTCATTTCATTTTGGAATTGAGTGTTTAAAGAGTCTCCACCTAACAGATTAAAGTGCGTTAGGGCACCTAGAGCAATGAACTCATATAACTAGTTTGCATTACCAGAGATTGGGTAAGGGCTCTAAATAACCTTGTGAGGAAGGTGTTAGGAACCCCTCGCGGTCCATAACGGTGGGTCCCTGCCAAACTCAATTATGTGAATTAGTCATTCAAAAAATAGGCAGTCTAAGAACACATATGCAAATAAAGGAAGTTTAACAGATAGGCAGTCTAAGCGCACATATGGAAATAAAGGAAGTTTAACAAATAGGTAGTCTAAGCATGCATATGTAAATAAGGTGAGGGAGATCCTAGGTTTGTTAGCCTATAGGATCACCTCTATACAATCGCCGATAAGCCTTCCTCAAATAGAGGGGTTACACGTGGTATTAGCGCATATATCATCATATCCTTTGCTACTCAATTACCCTCCTCTTGGTCATAGCCTAAAGCGTTCTAGCAACCTTTAGATGTATCCTATGCGTGCATTACTCGTCCCTTTCTTGTGGCCCTGGAGGTATTTAGGACCTCTAATTTAAGCAGTTCTAGACTATCCTAAGGTATTTAAAGGAGAAAAATCTAGGCGACAACCAAACCAATTAGGATTGTCAAGTAAAGAACAATTAAGGGGGCTCACATTTTACCTCCACAAACAGAACAAGCAAATGCACGTCTCTGACAGTAGTGTTTTAGACACTTGAAAGGAATCCTAATTATAGGATATCTAGGTTAACATGACAAGAAAAGAATATGCAACGCTGATTTAAGGTAAAAGTGTTAAAGACCTAATCCGTTTGCTAACTGATTTTAGGATCTGTTGAATCTGGGTAGTTCACAATTAAGCAGAGCATAGTTTCTAGTTTTTATAAGTTTTTAATTACCTGCAAGCTTGCCTAGGTAGAGATACCCTATATACATATTGTCTAAATGCAAACTGGATCAATTTAAAACAAATAGTTTTGGAACTTATTAAGTCCTATAGGCATGCTGGTCTAGGTGTTGAACATTACAGAGCTGGTTTACGTACATTAAATCCTAGAACGTGATATCTAGGTGTTGAGATTGCTTTCTTAAACAATATAGTTACTGATTTATGCGATGTAGACATGGTTTCAAAGCGAATGCAATAACAATCCTTGGGAAAGATCTCTAATGCACATGATGAATAGACGTTTCGTTAAGCAGGATTATAGTAGTGATCTAATAATAAAATTTCTAGGTGATCATGATCATGTAGAAGCAGAATTTCGTAACAAATCAGGTGATGAGCCTATAACATGTTTTCTAGTATGCCAAACAATCCTAAAAGCATGGTTTATAAAGCAAGTAAACATAATAAACCCAAGGCATGATTTCTAATGCAAGTAAGCATAGTGATCCTAAGGGCATGATTTCTCCCCGATTCCCTCAGAAAAATCATACAAGAATCCCCTTCCCTTTCACTAATTTCCCCAACATCTATTTACAAAGATTATTATTGCATACAAATAGTTAATTAATTACATAAATAAATATAAACTAGTTATAGGGAGCCTAAATTAGGCCCAAAGTAAAATTGGGGATGCCAGGCCTTCAGAACAGTCTCAAATACAAAGAGTCTCATAGCCAATGGTGTGTCATGGTATGTCGAAGTTTCCTAAGGAGCTCAGGGATCCCGGGAAGTGCTCACACCAAGACCCTTTCTTAAAATAGAGAACTGGTTATGTGCAGTGTGGAAGGGCCAGCCACAGTGTGCTAGAGTTCAGAGGAATCTCATGGATTCCTAGGCAATACACACACTAGAGAGGAAGAACCTAATAGTCTAAGAGTAAAGTTAGAGTGCTTGACATAGTTTAGAATACACTTAGCAAACACTTAGAAAAAAGATTTTAAGGAATAAAAACTGTTTTGAGAAACTACTAAAAGTGGAAAACAATTTTTAAAATCAATTATGAGAAGAACAAATAGTCAATATACAATCACACAGACTTGGAATGCCCAGAATCACAACCATTTAACAGGCAACTTTACAAACAAGGTTCAGGGGGCTAGGAACATATAAAGCTCACATCAATGACATATGATCAGGGTAAAAGGGGGAAGTATATGGACGACAAATGCACAGAATAATTAGGAGTCTACAGATTCAGAGACCTAATAGGTTAGTCATGATAAAAGCAATTAAGACATAGAGGCAGAGTGTAGGAATAGTCATTAGGAGATTAAGTTACTAACATAATCACACCAATTGAAAGGAGTAAACAGAGTATAATAAACATGCTGGCCAAGTATCCAACAAGCAAGTGAGACGTGGAATAGATAGCCAATCGAACTAGTGCCGGAATAGATTTAAGAAGTCAAAGAGCCATGGTGCGTAGAAGGCCAAGACCAGCCGGAGAAGACATGGAAACATCACAGGATTGAGCTATACGCCGGTGACGACGTTTAGAACTAGGGTTGGGTCGAGAGAGTTGAAATAAGAGGGGAGTGATAACGGTAGGTGAGAGGAGTGAATGAGAGGGTTTGGGGGGGAGGTTAGGTCTAGGTTTAATTAAGGAAAGGGGAATTAGACCGTTGATCTGAATGATCAACGGTCTGGATTGAATGAGAGGGAATTGGGTCAGGCAGGTGTATATTTGGGCCTAAAGGGATTGGGCTAATTTTAAAAGGGTTTTTGGGCTGGTCTTTTGGGCTAAGTCTAAAACAAAAGGGGCTATTTATTAAATACAGAGATAATTGAGTAAAAATTAATTTATAAAATAAATAACAAATTATAAAAATTATTATCATGCATATAAATAATTATTCGATATTTTAAAAATACAATGGATCATTTTCTGGTAAAATAATGCAATAATGTATGCTTGGGCTATAATTGCAAAGTTGTTGTAATTATAACCAAAAAGTGTAAATCTGGCCATTTGTGAAATAATTTAAACTTAATATGACTATAAATAGTAAAATTAAATCAAGAAATGCTATGAAGTCATTTGTGATGCAATTTTATAATTGTTTACATAAATAAAATACTAGGATAAATTAATTTAAAAACTGTAGAAATTATGGACAAATATCAGTTGATGCTAATACATAGTTTTGAAGATATATATGCATTTTGAAAAAATAATATAGGAAAAATTGGGTATCAAAAGGGCTTATAAGTGTTATTTTCCCTTATATATCTCGCAATTATACACAGAACACTTACACAAAAATACTCTCAAGATCTCCAAGGCTTTTCCAAGAAATTCCAAGCAAGATCAACATCCCTTTCACGAAATGAAGAGGCAATAACATTAGAATGATCCCTACGACGTAAGTATCATTATACTGCCCCTCTTTTTCTTTGTAGTTTGAGTTTTGGAAGGTACTTCATTGTTAAGAAAATGACTACTTTATGTACTTAAGCTTTTGAATATGAAGGAAGGTTGATAAATTTATTACCTAATAGTTAGAACTTACTGGACAATGATCGGAAGCCGTGAGTTTGATTTATTCCACTTTTAGTGGGTTGTTTTGTAGTCCACTCGTGTTGGACTATTGAGCTGCTGATTTATGGAGTTTGGAAGGATGAAGAGCGTGGCGAAATGCTACATATAGTTGGGTAGTAGGCCGGTCGCTCATCGTTGCAATTTAAGGCTAATTGATTACTTGTTGATTGGGTAAGTTATGGTATATTTGGGATTTTTGTTGTATTGAAGGTCCCGAATTGTAGTTGGATTGTTTTAGAGCTACTGATTGTATTATGTTTGTATCTCGCCTATAATAGGCTTGAGGGAGCTGTAAAATTAGTGGAAATGTTGCCCGTTTTATTTTAGAATTGAGTTATCGTTTGAGATATGTGATTTACTAGCGACATCTAAGTTGTACATGTATTTCTTTGTGATAGGGTTGACGCACTAGTTGTCGTATAATCTTGTTGTTGAGTTGCATTGATGACTTGAGGTATGTTAAGGCTATCCCTTCTTTCTTTTTGGCATGATCCATATGATACAGTGAAATGAGCATGCACGTAACTTTCACAAATTACTCTATTCATAGAGGTACTAGTGATGCCTATGTTCTAGATTCCCCATGTGTCCTACTATCATATCATCTGTTCATGGGTCTCATGATATTCCGAGAGATATTATTGGCTTACTTCATTATGCGTTGCATTCATTTATACATGTATATTGATCCATGACCATATGACGTATATACACATATAGTATATGCATATGAGGTATGGGGAAAGGTTATGGCGTTATATACGCACCACCACCTGATCAGCTAGTATACATTGATGATTTCTCCCACAAAGGATGAGATGATATGATGGGATGCCCTAAGAGGATTGACGATGTTATATACTCATATAGCTATGCATGATATGACATTTATATGCATATGCATGACATTATAAATGTTTCATGATTCACAGAGCTATTCAGACTTACAAGTTGAGTTCTGTACTCCATGTTTTTTTCACGTCTATATATACTGCTTTCATGCCATACATACTCCATACTTTATCTGTATTGACATCCTTTTTGCCTAGGGATGTTGCATTTCATGCCCATAGGTCTCTATAGATGGGTTGAGAGTCCTCCTAGTAGGCCATCAGCTTAGTAGAAGGTGTTGGTGCACTCCACTAGCTCTGGAGTTTCCTATGTGGTCAGTATACTTTGGACATATTTCATGTAAATGGATACTTGTATGGCCTTGTCGTCCTATGTTTTGAGTTTACAAACGATCATGTCAACCTTATTGGCCCGTGTGTCACTTGTGTAAGTTTCCATATCATGTTGGGTCGTCCTCTATCTAGTATTCCCTTATGTTTTATTCTGGTTATCTCATGACGGCCCTTTTAGCCCATTTACCGATGATGGTATGATAATAAAGATATTATTTTGGTACTTCATTGGGTAAGGTATTGGGTGCCTGTCGCGGCCCATTGGTTTGGGTCATGACAGAAGTGGTATTAGAGCAGTTCTGTCCTAGGGAATCTATAAGCCGTGTCTAGAAGAGTTTTGTTTATGGGTGTGTTGTGCACCACACTTATAAGCAGGAGGCTACAGGGCATTTAGGTCTGTCACTCTTTCTTCTTACTCTAGATCGTGCAGTAGAGCTCAGTTGTAAGAATTCAAACTCCTAAATTCGACTTTAGTCATAATACAATGATACCTACATCCACAAAGACAGTTGGTAAGAGATTGCATGTGGATGTGGAAGAGTTGAGTCAGAGGAACTCGATTTCACATCATGCTTATGATGAGTAAATATGAGGTCTTTAGTAGATTATGTGTATACTAAGATGCGTAAGCTTCTTGATAAGGAGCCCTAAGGCATGAATATGTATCAACATATGGTTTAAAAAGCAACAAGAGAATCAGAAGGTAGATACAAGTTTCAACAAGTAAAAGAAGAAAGGTGAAGAAGGGTACGAGGTACCAAGTTAGTGAAGATTATCGGTATTTACAATTCAGGCAGAGAAGTATAAACATTTTGAGTTACTTTAAACAGTAACAAAGACATATAGAATTGGCCACACCTATCTCAGTTTTGCTCTATGGGAGCTACCATATATAGCTTAAGAGAAGAAAGAGAAGAATGGGATACCAGTATCACAACTCAAGTTCTCCCTCCGTGAACTATCCTGACGGCACCTACTCTCTACGACAAGGCAAGCCTAATAAATTGTGGAAATGAAATAGATATACAAAACTAGAAATTAATAGGTAAATATAATAAAGGAGTTTAAAATACCGCTCAGCATATACAATAATAACACTCTCGAACTGAACATAGCATTTCCAAAACCCAGAATCTCATGAATCGCAAGCTAAATAAATACATAGTGTTCTAACTCCAGAAGTCTAAAGAAGAACAATACAAGAAGTCTATAACTAAAGGGAGAATAGAGAGGGACTTCTAGGTCTGCAGACATAGCAGATATACCTCGAAGTTTCTGGATCGCCTTACCTTATGGATAGTATGGCTGAGCAAAAGAACCTGGATCTGCACAAAAGAAACATGTGCAGGAAAGGGAATATGTACACCACGACGGTACCCAGTAACTGCCAAGCATAACCTCAGTGGAGTAGTGACGATATCTTGTCAGGGCCCGACTATGTATATATATAGCAAGGTAAAATAGTATTAGATATGGCAGTATAGTTAAAAATACTAATAGTCAATGAAAATGAAATCACTGAAAGAAATAACTCAGAACATAGAGATAGCAACATGGGATCTCCCATGATAACATCCCGTAGTCCCAAACATAAAGGTACAGAGGATCTCCCGGGATACCACCCTGTAGTCCAAACCGTAAATGTGCAAGGGATCTGCCAGAATACAGTTTCGTAGTCCCAAAGTAAATATCTAGTACAGGGGGATCTCCCAGGATACCGTCCTGTAATCCCAAATATAAATGTGCAGGGGGATCTCCCGAAATACCATTCCATAGTCCCAAAGTAAACATGTAGGGCGATCTCCGGGATATCGTCCCGTAGTACCAAAGTAAATACACAACAGTCTCAACAAGAAAATCTACAGTTCTATTCAAGTTCGTATCAAAAGACGGGTAATTCCTACTCTAAACATGCTGCACAAAATCCAAATAAGCAGTTAAAGCAGGTAAGATAGTAAATTCACATAAGAATTCTTTCCAAAGCTAAACAGGAAGCTTCACATATAAGTATTGCTCAATTAAAGGAAACATAGATATTTACTTAAACAAAAGTGGGGGTTTTCAACAATTAGCACGCGTACGCACTCGTCACCTCACGTACATGGAATTCATATAAAAACAATACCAAAATCCTAAGTGGAGTTCCCCCACACAAGGTTAGGCAAGCCACTTACCTCGAACCAAGCTCAAAATCAATCCGATATCACGTACTTACCACGAATATCCAACTCCGAGTGGCCCAAATCTAATCAAATCAATTACATATATATATATGTTCTCGGGGCCAACGTCTCGGGGCAAACATCTCGGAATCGGGTAAAAGTCACAAATTAGGGACACCCATTAACTTACGAGTCTAACCATATCAAATTCACTCAAGTACGATACAAAAATCTCGATCAAAATCCCAAAATTCGGCCTATGAAATTTTCTCTATTTTCCCAAAATTTCACCCCAAATCTAATATTAAATGATGAAATGAATCTTATATTAATGGGATATAATCAAAAAGTAGTTAGGAATCATTACCCACAAACTTCCTCCGAAAACCTCTCCAACTTTCGCCTCCTACCGAGATCTCAATCTAATTTTTTGTGTGATGAACTCAAACCCTCATTTTTGGACTTTAAATTCTGCCCAGATGCGTTCTTCTTCGCAAACGTGATGAACAAAATCCCACTGACCCAAATTCCTCCTTCACGAACGCATAACTTACACTAGCGGACTCTTCGCGAATGCGAGGACCATGTCGCAAACGCGTAGGCTTAAGGTTTCACACTTACGCGAACGCGAAGTACAACTTAGCTGCCTCTCCCAGAGGCTCTATGCGAATGAGATTCCACTATCATGAATGCGATGAAGGATTTTTCTGCAACAAAACACCAGAAAATCTACCTCTTCTCTAACTCCAATTCAATCGTATGAACTTGAATTTTCAAAATTCTATACGGAATACTGTTCCGTAGTCCCCAAATAAATATCCAGTATAGGGCGATATCCCGAGATACCGTCCCATAGTCCCAAATATAAATGTGCTGGGGGATCTCCCGGAATACCGTTCCATAGTCCCAAAGTAAATATGCAGGGGGATCTCCCAGGATACCATCCCATAGTCCAAAAGTAAATACACAATAGTCTCAACAAGAAAATCTACAGTTCTATTCA
Organism: Nicotiana tabacum; assembly: GCF_000715075.1. Classification (NCBI taxonomy): domain Eukaryota; kingdom Viridiplantae; phylum Streptophyta; class Magnoliopsida; order Solanales; family Solanaceae; genus Nicotiana; species Nicotiana tabacum. The sequence continues at coordinate 29,266,071 of NC_134085.1, forward strand.
AGTTCCTATCAAAAGACAGGTAGTTCCTACTATAAACTTGCTGCACAAAATCCAAAGAAGCAGTTAAAGCAGGTAAGACAGTAAAGTCCCATAAGCATGCTTTTATAAGCTAAATAGGAAGCTTCACATACTAGTATTGCTCAATTAAAGGAAAACAAAGATATTTACTTAATCAAAAATTGGGGGTATTCAACAATTAGCGCGTGTACGCACTCGTGACCTTATGTACACGACATTCATATAACAACAATACCAAAATCCTAAGGGGAGTTCCCCCACATAAGGTTAGGCAAGCCACTTACCTCGAACCAAGCTCAAAATCAATCCGATATCATGCTCTTGCAATGAGTATCCAACTCCGAGTGGCCCAAATCTAATCAAATCAATTACATAACGTAAATAAATCTACAAGCGACTAATTTAACTAATTAATTCAAAGCTAAGGCAAGAAAATAGGAAAACGCCCAAAAATCCTCCCAGAGCCAACGTCTTGGAATTAGGTAAAAGTCACAAATTAGGTACACCCATTAACTTATGAGTCTAACCATACAAAATTCAATCAAATCCGATACCAAAATCTCGATCAAAATCCCAAAATTCGGCCTAAGAACTTTTCTCAAATTTTCCCAATTTTTTACCCCAAATCCGATATTAAATGATGAAATGAAGCTTAGATTAATGGGATATAATAAAAAATGAGTTAGGAATCATCACCCACAAACTTCCTCCGAAAATCTCTCCAAAGTTCGCCTCCTACCGAGCTCTCAATCCAATTTTTTGGGTTATGAACTCAAACCCTCTTTTTTCGACTTTAAATTCTGCCCAGATGCGTTCGTCTTTGAGAATGTGATGAACAAAATCCCACTGGACTAAATTCCTCTTTCACGAACGCGAGGTTCCTCTCGCGAACGCGTAACTTATATTGGCGGACCTTTCGCAAACGTGAGAACCCTATCGCAAACGTGTAGGCTTAAAGTTCCACACCTACGCGAACACGAAGTAGAACTTAGCTGCCTCTCCTAGATTCTCTACGTGAACACGAGACCCCTCTCGCGAACGCAATGAAGGATTTTTCTGCAACAAAACACCAGAAAATTTGCCACTTCTCTAAGTCTAAAAATGACCCGTTGAGCATCCGAAACACACCTGAGGCCTCAGAAGCTTAACCAAACATACCAACCAATCCTAACACCATACAAACTAACTCGAGCCCTCAAATCACATCAAACAATACTAAAATCATGAATCACCCTCCAATCCAAACATAATGAACTTAAAATTTCAAAATTCTACAACGGATGCCGAAATCAACCAAACCGCGTCCGATTGACCCCAAATTTTGCAGACAAGTCATTTTCAATACTATAGACCTATTACAACTTTTGGGATTAGATTCCAACCCCGATATCAAAAATTCCACTACCGGCCCAAAACTCCAAAAATTCAACTTTTGCCATTTGAAGCCTAAATAAGCTACGGACCACCAAAACACGATCTAAACACGCCCCTAAGCCCGAAATCACTCAACAGAGATGATAAAATCGATGAAATTCCATTCCGGGCCAGTCTTCACACTGCTCCGACTATGGTCCAATTTCTAAGACTCAAATACTTATTTAGGGACTAAGTGTCCCAAAGCACTCCAAAACTCAAGATGAACCATCCCGACAATTCATAATAGCAGAAAAATACGGGGAAAGCAGTTAATAAGGGATCAAGGTGTTAATTCTCAAAACGATCGGCCGAGTTGTTATATCCTCCACCGCTAAAAATATTTGTTCGTGCTCAAACGAGCATAGAGACATACTTGAAGTGGTGAAAAGATGAGGATAATGGCTGCACATATCCTACTCGGTCTCCCAAGTCTCCTCCTCGACCAGCTTACCCCGCCACTAAACCTTTACTGATGCAATGCTATTTGACCTTAACTTTTGAACATGCCTGTCCAATATAGGCACTGGCTCCTCAAAATAGGATAGATCCTTGTCCAACTTGACTGAACTGAAATCCAACACATGCGACGGTTCACTATAATATTTCCGGAGCATCGAAATATGAAATACCGGATGAACTCCTACAAATCTGGGAGGTAAGGCAAGCTCATAAACAACCTCTCCAACAGGTCACAACACCTCAAATGGGCCAATAAACCTTGGGCTCAATTTTCCTTTCTTCCCAAGTTTCATAATGCCCTTCATAGGCGAAACCCGAAGCAAGAGCCGCTCCCCAACCATAAATGAAACATCGTGAACCTTCTAGTCTGCATAACTCTTTTGTCTGGACTGGCCTGTGCAAAGTCTATCCCGAATCACCTCAACCTTCTCCAAAGTCTGTGCCTAATAATCTAGCCTCACCAGGCTCGAACCAACCTACTGGGGCCATTTGAATCCTGGATTTATAATTGTTGTTGTAGGCAAACATCGCAAATGGTAAGAACTGATCCCAAGAACCTCCAAACTCCATAACACATGCACGAATCATATTCTCAAGAATATGAATAGTGCATTAGGACTGTCTGTCCGTATTGGGGTGAAATGATGTGCTCAACTCCACCTGAGTACCCAACTCATATTGTACGGCTCTCTAGAACTGTGATGTGAAATGAGTACCTCTATTTGAAATGATGGAAACTAGAATACCATGCAAACAACCAATCTCCCGGATATAAATCTCCGCCATCCGCTCCGAAGAATAGGTGGTACACACAGGAATGAAGTGTGCGGACTTGGTCAGCCGATCTACGACCACCCAAATGACATCGAACTTCGTCAAATTCCGTTGGAGTCCAACTACGAAGTCCATGATGATCCACTTCCACTTCCTCTCCGGAATCTCTATCTGCTGAAGCAAACCACCAATTCTCTGATACTCATATTTCACCTTCTGACAATTGAGGCATCGAGCTACAAACCCAACTATATCTTTCTTCATCCTCCTCCAGCAATAGTGCTGCCTTAAATTGCATCACCCGGATGGATGGAATACCGCGAACTACGGGCCTCCTCCAAAATCAACTCCCGAATCCCATCAATATTGGGTACGCATATCCGAGCGAGCATCCTCAAAACACTGTCATCGCCAATTGTCACATCTCTAGCATCATCATAAAGAACGTAGTCCTTCTGGACTAGTAAGTGAGGGTCATCATACTGACGCTCTCTGATATGATCAAACAAGGAATACCGAGAAACCACACAAGCTAAGACCTGACTGGGCTCCAAAATATCCAATATCTCAAACTGGTTGGCTAAGGCTTAAATGTTCATTGCCATGGGCCTCTCTGCTGCTAGTAGATAAGCCAAACTCCCCAAACATTTGGCCCGACGACTCAAAGCATCAACCACCACATTGGCCTTCCCCGGGTGGCACAAAATGGTGATATCATAGTCCTTTAGCAGCTCTAACCACCTCCTTTGATGTAAATTAAGGTCCTTATGCTTGGACAGATTCTGCAAACTCCGATGATCAGTATAGATCTCATAAAGAACACCGTACAAATAATGACGGCAAATCTTCTAGGCGTGAACAACAGAAGCAAACTTGAGATCATGGACAACATGATTATTTTCATGCACCTTCAGATGTCTGGACACGTAGGCAATCACCATACCGTCCTGCATCAATACCGCTCTAAGGCCAATCCTCGAGGGATCCCAATAGACAATATATGACCCCAAAATTGTAGGCAATATAAATACTGGGGCTGTAGTCAAAGTTGTTTTGAGATTCTGAAAGCTCTCCTCACATCTTTCCTTCTATATGAACGGAGAACCCTTCTAGGTCAGCTAGGTCATAGGTGTTGCAATAGATGAAAATTCCTCAATAAATTGACCATAATAACCCGCCAAGCCAAGAAAACTACGAATCTCTGTAGCTGAGGATGGTCTAGGCCAACTCTGCACTGCTTTCACATTTTCGGATCTACCTTGAACTTCTTCACTCGATACTACGTGACACAAGAATACCACGGATTCTAACCAGAACTCACATTTTGAGAACTTCGCATATAATTTCTATTCTCTCAAGGTATGAATCATTATCCTAAGGTGCTGCTCATGATCCTCTCAACTCCGAAAGTATACCAGAATGTCATCAATAAAGACGAAGATGAACGAGTCAAGATATGGCCAAAATACATTGTGCATCAAATTCACAAATACTGCTAGGGCATTAGTCAACCCAAATGACATAACAAGGAACTCGTAATGACCACACAGAGTCCAAAAAGTAGTCTTCAGGATATCTGGCTCCCGAATCTTTAACTGATGATAACCTGAACGCAAGTCAATCTTAGAAAACACTCGAGTACCCTATAACTGACTCTCAAGCATTCGTTTATCCTCCTCTAAAGTTGCTGTCCTATCCTCTGGCTGAACTGGGGCTATAGGCGGTACTATTATAACCTCTGGGATCTTATCAACCTTAACTCGATGCTCTGGAGTGCAGGCGGCAGGATTCTGTGCTCCTCCACCAACCTGAGATGTAGCTGTAGCAAGGGGGATAAACCCTACCTAAGCTAGAGTGGTGTACATGCTCATGAACTGCGCAAGGGTCTCCGGGAGAGCTGGAGTAGTAGTAGCAGCAGGCGTATCAGGAGCCTGGGCTATTGCTGGAGCTGCTGGTGGCTTCGCTGTAGCAGCTCGCATAGGAGCTCAGTCCAAGTCGACTCCTCGACCAGCTGGCCCCGCCACTAAACCTCTACTGATGCAATGCTACTTGACCTTAGCTTTCAAACCTGCCTATCCTATATAGGCACCGACTCCTCAACATAGGATAGATCCTTGTCCAACCGGACTGAACTGAAATCCAACACGTGCGACGGATCACTGTGATACCTCCGGAGCATCAAAATATGGAATACCGGATGAACTCCTACCAAGCGGGGAGGTAAGGCAAGCTCATAAACAACCTCCCCAACATGTCGTAACGCCTAAAATGGGCCAATAAACGTTGGGCTCAATTTGCCTTTCTTCCCAAATTTTATAACGCCCTTCATAGGCGAAACCCAAAGCAAGAGTCGTTCCCCAACCATAAATGAAACATCGCAAACCTTCTAGTTTGCATAACTCTTCTGTCTAGACTGGGCTGTGCGAAGTCTATCCTGAATCACCTCAACCTTCTCCAAAGCATCCTGAAACAAGTTTGTGCCCAGTAATCTAGCCTCACCCGACTTAAACCAACCTACCGGAACCATCTGAATCCTGGATTGATAATTGTTGTTGTAGGCAAACTCCACAAATGGTAAGAACTGATCCCAAGAACCTCCAAACTCCATAACACATGCATAGAGCATATCCTCAAGAATATGAATAGTGCGCTCGGACTGTCCGTCCATTTGGGGGTGAAATGATGTGCTCAAATCCACCCGAGTACCCAACTCATGTTGTACTGCTCTCCAGAACCGTGATGTGAATTAAGTACCTCTATTTGAAATGATAGAAACTGGAATACCATGCAGACAAAAAATCTCCTAGACATAAATCTCCGCCAACCGCTCTGAAGAATAGGTGGTACACATAGGAATGAAGTGCGTGGACTTGGTCAGCCGATCTACGACCATCAAAATGGCGTCCAACTTACTCAAATTCCGTGGGAGTCCAACTATGAAGTCCATGATGATCTGCTCCCACTTTCTCTCCGGAATCTCTATCTGCTAAAGCAAACCACCCGGTCTCTTATTCTCATACTTCACCTTCTGACAATTGAGGCATCGAGCTACAAACCCAACTATATCTTTCTTCATTCTCCTCCAACAATAGTTTTGCCTCAAATTGTGGCACCCGGATAGATGGAATACCGCAAACTGCGGGCCTCCTCCAAAATCAACTCTAGAATCCCATCAACATTGGGTACACATATCCGAGCCTGCATCCTCAATACCCCATCATCACCAATTGTCACATCTCTGGCATCATCATGCTGAACTTTGTCCTTGTGGACTAGTAAATGAGGGTCATCATATTGACGCTCTCTGATATGATCAAACAAGAAAGACCGAGAAACCACACAAGTTAGGACCTGACTGGGCCCTGAAATATTCAATACAACAAACTGGCTGGCTAAGGTCTGAACATCCATCGCCATGGGCCTCTGTGCTGTTGGTAGATAAGCCAAACTCCCCAAACTCTTCGCCCAGCGACTCAAAGCATCGGCCACCACATTACCCTTCCCCGAGTTGAACTAGATAGTAATATCATAGTCCTTCAGCAACTCTAACCACCTCCTCTAACGCAAATTAAGGTCCTTATGCTTGGATAGATTCTGCAAACTTCGGTGATCAGTATAGATCACACAAAGAACATCGTACAAATAATGACGCCAGATCTTTAAGGCGTGAACAATAGAAGCTAACTTGAGATCATGGACAAGATAATTTCTTTTATGCACCTTCAGCTGTTTAGACACGTAGGCATTCACCCTACCGTCCTGCGTCAATACCGCTCCAAGGCCAATCCTCGAGGGATCACAATAGAGAGTATATGACCCCAAAACTGTAGGCAATATCCATACTAGGGTTGTAGTCAAAGCTGTTTTGAGCTTCTAAAAGCTCTCCTCACATCCTACCGCCCATCCGAATGGAGAACCCTTCAAGGTCAGTCAGGTTATAAGTGTTGCAATAGATGAAAATCCCTCAATAAATCAACCGTAGTAACCAGTCAAGCCAAGAAAACTACGAATATCTATAGTTGAGGATGGTCTAGGCCAACTCTGCATTGCTTTCACTTTTTCGGATCTACCTTGAACTCCTTCACTCGATACTACGTGACCCAAGAATACCACAGAATCCAACCAGAACTCATATTTCAAGAACATCGCATATAATTTCTATTCTCTCAAGGTCTGAAGCATTGTCCTAAGGTGCTGCTCATGATCCTCTCGACTCCAGGAGTATACCAGAATGTCATCAATTAAGACGATGACGAATGAGTCAAGATGTGGCCGAAATACATTGTGCATCACATGCATAAATATTGCTAGGGCATTAGTCAACCCAAATGACATAACAAGGTACTCGTAATGACCATACTGAGTCCTAAAAGCAGTCTTTAGGATATCTGGCTCCCGAATCTTCAATTGATGATAACCTGAACGCAAGTCAATCTTAGAGAACACTCGAGCACCCTATAACTGACTCTCAAGACTTCGTTTCTCCTCCTCTGAAGTTGTTGTCCTATCCTCCATCTAAAATGGTGCTATAGGCGGTACTATTATAACCTCTATGATCTTATCAACCTTAACCCGATGCTCTGGAGTGCGGGCGGCGGGAGTCTGTGCTCCTCCAGCGACCTGAGATGTAGCTGTAGCAAGGGGGATAAACCCTACCTCAGCTAGAGTTGTGTACTTGCTCATAAACTGCACAAGGGTCTCCGGGAGAGCTGGAGTAGTAGTAGCAGTAGGCGTATCAGGAGCCTGGGCTATTGCTGGAGCTGCTGGTAGCTCCTCTGTAGCAGCTCACACAGGTTCTCTGGCTGTACCACATACGCGTCCTCGGCCTCTACCTCGGCCCTGACCTCTGGTGGCTCTAGTAGGGGGCACCGATGCCTGATCACCTCCGGTAGCACGTGTACTCAGTATTTGTGAGAGAATAGACCAGATACGTTTAGAATTTTGATATCCATAATCTTGCACGACAAGGAATCAAATGAAGTGGAATTTTCCTAACAGTTACATAGCCTCTCGAAGATAAGTACAGACGTCTCTGTACCGATCCCCTAGACTCTAATAAACTAGCTTGTGATTCATGAATCCTATAAACCCAGAGCTCTGATACCAACTTGTCACGACCCAAGTTGTCCCTCCTTGAACTATCATGACAGCATCTAGTTCTACGATTAAGTAAGCCTAATAAATTGCAAAAATGAAATAGAGATACGAAACTAGCAATTAATAGGTAAATATAACAAAGGAGTTTGAAATGCCGCTCGACATATAAAATAATAACACTCTCGAACTAAATATAGCACTCTCAAAACCCGGAATCTCATGAATCACAAGCTAAAGAAGTACATAGTGTTCTAACTTCTGAATTCTAAACGAAGAACAATACAAGAGGTCTATAACTAAAGGGGGAATAGAGAGGGACTTCTAGGTATGCGAACGTGGAAGATATACCACGAAGTCTTTGGATAGCCTCATCTTACGGATAGTATGGCTGAGCAAAAGAACCTGGATCTTCACACGAAAAACACGTGCAGGAAAGGGCATAAGTACACCACGACCGTACTTAGTAAGTGCCAAGCCTAACCTCGATCTAGTAGTGTAGAGATCAGGTCAGGGCCCTACTGGTTATATATATAACAAGGTAAAATAGTATGAGATATGGCAATACAGTTAAAAATACTAACAGCCAATGCAAAATGAAATCATTGAAAGAAATAACTTAGAACATAGAGATAGCAATAGGGGATCTCCAAAGATAATGTCCCGTAGTCCCAAACGTAAATGTACAGAGTATCTCCCTGGATACTGTCCCATCTTCCAAATCGTGCAGTACAGGGGGATCTCCTGGAATACCATTCTGTAGTCCCAAAGTAAATATCCAGTACAGGGGGATCTCATGGGATACCTTCCCATTATCCCAAATATAAATGTATTGGGGATCTCCCAGAATACCGTTCCGTAGTCCAAAAATAAATATGCAGGGGCATCTCCCGGGATACCGTCCTGTAGTCCCAAAGTAAATACACAACAGTTTCAACAAGAAAATCTATAGTTATATTCAAGTTTGTATCAAAAGACAGTTAATTCCTACTCTAAACATGCTGCACAAAATCCAAATAAGCAGTTAAAGCAGGTAAGACAGTAAAGTCATATAAGCATGCTTTCCTAATCTAAACAGGAAGCTTCACATACTAGTATTGATCAATTAAAGGAAAACATAGATATTTACTTAATCAAAAATGTGAGTTTTCAACAATTAGCACGTGTACGCACTCATCACCACACGTACATGGCATTCATATAACAACAATACCAAAATCCTAAGGTGAGTTCCACCACATAAGGTTAGGCAAGCCACTTTCCTCGAACCAAACTCAAAATCAATCTGATATCACGCTCTTGCCACGAGTATCCAACTTCGAGTGGCCCAAATCTAATCACAAGCAACTAATTTAACTACTTAATTAAAAGCTAAGGCAAGAAATTAGGAAAACGCCCAAAAATCCTCCCCGGGCCAACATCTCGGAATCGGGTAAAAGTCACAAATTAGGGACACACATTAACTTATGAGTCTAACCATACCAAATTCACTCAAATCCGATACCAAAATCTCGATCAAAATCCCAAATTTCGGCCTAAGAACCTTTTTCAATTTTTCCCAGTTTTTTGCCCCAAATCCGATATTAAATGATGAAATGATGCTTAGATGAAATAAATCATTACCCACAAACTTCCTCCGAAAATCTCTCCAAATTTTGCCTCCTACCGAGCTCTCGATCCAATTTTTTGAGTTATGAACTCAAACCCTCATTTTTGGAATTTAAATTTTTCCCAGATGTGTTCATCTTCGCGAACGCGATGAACAAAATGCCAATGGCCCAAATTCCTCCTTCACAAACGCGAGGTTCCTCTCGCAAATGTGTAGCCTACAATGGCGAACCCTTCACGAACATGAGGACCATGTCGCAAACGTGTAGGCTTAAGGTTCCACACCCACGCGAATGCGGGAGCATCATCACAAACGCGAAGTACAACTTAGCTGCCTCTCCTAGATGCCCTACGTGAAAGCGAGACCCCTCTAGCGAACGCGATGAAGGATTTTTCTGCAACAAGACACCTGAAAATCTGCCACTTCTCTAAGTCCAATAATGACCCGTTGAGCATCCGAAACACACCTGAGGCCTCGGAACCTCAACTAAACCTACCAACCAATCCTAAAACACTATACAGACTAAGTCGAGCCCTCAAATCATATCAAACAACACTAAAATCATGAATCACCCTCCAATCCAAACTTAATGAACTTGAAATTTCAAAATTCTACAATCGACGCCGAAATCAACCAAACCATGTCCGATTGTCCCCAAATTTTTCACACAAGTCATATTTAACACTACCGACCTATTCCATCTTCCTGAATTAGATTATGACCCCGATATCAAAAATTCCACTTCCGGCCCAGAACTCCAAAAATTCAACTTTCGCCATTTCAAGCCTAAATAAGTTACGAACCTCCAAAATACTATCCGGACATGCCTCTAAGCCTGAAATCACCCAACGGAGCTAACAGAATTGAAGAAATTCCATTCCAGTCCCGTCTTCACACTACTCCGACTACGGTCAAATTTCTAATACTTAAAATCTCATTTAGGGACTAAGTATCCCAAAACACTCTGAAACTCAAGATGAACTATCCCGACAATTTACAATAGTAGAAAAAATACGGGGAAAGCAGTTAATAGGGGATCTGGGCAATAATTCTCAAAACGACCAGACGGGTCATGACATCCTCCCCTTTTAAAAATATTCATTCGTCCTCGAACGAGCATAGAGACATACCTGAAATGGTGAAAAGATGAGGATCTGCACATATCCTGCTCAGTCTCCCATGTCGCCTCCTTGACTGGCTGACCCCCCACTGAACCTTTTCTGATGCAATGCTATTTGACCTTAGCTTTCGAACATGCCTGTCCAATATAGGCACTGGCTCCTCAACATAAGATAGATCCTTGTCAAACTGGATTGAATAGAATTCCAAAACATGAGACGAATCACTGTGATACCTCCAGAGCATTAAAATATGAAATACCGGATGAACTCCTACCAATTTGGGAGGTAAGGTAAGCTCATAAACAACCTCCCCAACACGTCGCAACACCTCAAATGGGCCAATAAACCTTGGGCTCAATTTTTCTTTCTTCCCAAATCTCATAACGCCCTTCATAGGCGAAATCCGAAGCAAGAGCCGCTCCTCAACCATAAATGAAACATCATGAACCTTCCGGTCTACATAACTCTTCTATCCGGACTAGGTTGTGCCAGGTCTATCCTGAATCACCTCAACCTTCTCCAAAGTGTCCTGAACCAAGTCTGTGGCGAGACCAACCAAAACATGTCCGATTGACCCCAATTTTTGCACAAAAGTTATATTCAACACTATGGACCTATTCCAACTTCCGGAGTTGGATTCCGACCCAGATATCAAAAATTCAACTTTTTACATTTCAAGCATAAATAAGCTATGGACCTCCAAAACATGATCCGGACAAGCCCCTATGCCTGAAATCAACAAACAGAGCTAACGGAATTGACGAAATTCAATTCCGGACCCATCTTCACACTGCTCCAACTATAGTCCAATTACTAAGACTTAAACTTTCATTTAGGGACTAAGTGTCCCAAAACACTCCAAAACTCAAGATGAACCATCCCACCAATTCACAATAGCAGAAAACAAATACGGGGAAAGCAATTAATAGGGGATCAGGGCGTTAATTCTCAAAACGATCGGCCAGATCGCTACAATCATGATCCATCAGGGGTTAAAGTAACCCAAAATGGTTGATGGATTGTTATGATCAACTAACATTTCTGAATGATAGTGCAAGCATGGTAATCGATCTCCTTGTAAGACACTCATATGGTGCACTCTACAAAAGTACAATTAGATATGAATATTAGAATGTTCAGAAATTTCAAAAGATAGGAATTGTAATCGTAAAAGGGATTAATAGTTACCTTAGGATGGTTCATGTTCCTAGTAAAGTGAGGATGTTAGGCATCCTGAAGAGCTTATGAGACAAAGCAAGGGGAACTAAAAGTCAAAGAACGTTTTGTTGAAGTTTTCATAATAAAGTGATATATAGAAATATTAGCCGAAGAATAAGAATAAAGTAAATAAAGCATTATGAGTAAGATGTGATAAATGGGTGATAACAGTAATTCAAAATATGATAGAATGATAGAGTCTATAGTCAAGTGAAGGAAAGTACAAGAGGAGACAGGCCTTGAGACAATAAAATAGTATAAGCCTTAATGTTATATCCTCACTTCGAGAAATGAGTTGGTGACTCTACCATGATTACTAAAAGAACAAGTTAGACCCCCAGAGTAATAGAAATCAGTATGGGCTAGTGAACAAGATAAACAGACCATGAATTAGGGACCGGAGGATTTGATAATAGTTGACATCGTGACAATTTCGGAAATCGTGCTCCAGCAATAATAGAATGGACAACAAAAGAATAACCTTTAAAGTTCATTCAGGAAGATGCTTTCCTAAAGGAAGCATTGTGAGTAGAGTTTAGCTTAATGGATTAGGTGTGCCAGTTACACTAGGTGTCACCTTCGTGCATAAGATCAGTTATCCCCGGTACAGAAGGGTTATCGCAAGGCAAGCAAGAGTTAGTGAAGATGTGAAAAGATGCTAAAGATGAAGAGGTAAAATATTTATAGGTAAATCTTCGTAGCATTAAATGTTTGTAATCCCAAAGGGGAAGATGGTGTGATATGGTATTAAGTCGGAGTTTTGTGGTTCAGGTTACTATGGAATAGTAAATGAAGAATGTGGTAGAAAGGCGAAATGAATAAGATTGCATTTATTTAGATCTTACAAATAAGATATGACTCCATAACATTATGCAAGCACGACGTTGGGGAGAGGCAGTAAGGGTTCCATCACAAGATGTTATTGACAATAAGTGCAAATGAACACTTGATACATAAGGAGCTAGTGCGAGGGGTAAGTTAATACAAAGGACATAAACCAAGAGAGAATATGCATAATATAGATATGAGAATGGACAAATAAGTATTTAGTAGTTGATTGAGGAAGATACTAGTTATGGCTAGACAAGAGGAAACAGACAAAACAACAGATTGTGCAAGATAAACACAGTGAACCCCGACATAGTGAATTCAGTCTCGTAGATATGACGTCATAATCCTTGAGAAATATTCATATAGGGGTTGGGGTAGTTAAAGGTACCATATAAGTGTTATTGAAATAAAAGAGATTGCCACTGCGAAGACAATCAAAAATTTCAGTTCAGAAGCAACCATGCGAGCACAAGGGCACGGAGGTAAGTAACTAGGAATAATTATAGGAGAGCAAGAACATCAAAAATTCCATCATGTATATGATGTAATAAGCTCGCAGCTTTACAAGAGTCAGAGGGTATACCCTAAGTACTACAACGAAATACTAGCTGATGAAATAAGGAAGAAGGCTTTAACCAAAGCATAGTAACTTGAAGAAGAAATGGTGTTCTAATAATAGTCTCACTATAATATTATATACACCCCATAAGAAAGTAGCACCTATCTTAGCTAATTAACGGGAAGTAAAAATCAAAAGTGATATTTAAGATCATATGAGTTACAGGAAATTTCGGTATTGGTGGGCACTAAGATAAGCCAAGCATTCATGCAAAAAGTGGCAGAATGACCAGGAAGAGTAATTTCTTACGTTTAAAGACAACCGAGAAGGCATGAAAGGAAATCTATGGTGCTAGCAAGTTAAAGGAAGGTTGCGAGTAATATAAATAGATATGTGTAGGTCGCAAGATAAAGTATCCTGGAGTGAAAAGGTTTTAGGTATATAGGAGTAAGGATAAGAAAAGGTGAGTGAGAAGGTGAAGAGAATAGGTAAGTCCTTGGGATTCAAACCCGTAAAAAATAAGAGAGCTGATGATTTTTGTAAGTTAATGATGTCATACCTCCTTTTTCCCGAGGGGATACAGGAGTTTTTCCAATTAAAGTGTCATTAATCAAAATATAATTATTTATTTATTTTAAAATCTCCACTTGGAATAATTTATGGTGTCCCAGGTTACCGGTTTAGTTTAAATCTCAAATCGAGGAAATTTGACTCTGTTTAAAGTCTGCGAAAGTCAGAAGATTGGGTAAGGTATTCTGTTAACCCGGGAGAAGGTGTGAGGCACTCTCGAGTTCCATGGTTTTAGAACGGTCTCTCAACTATTAATAATTAGACTAATTATCTGATTTAATATATCTTAAAAATCTATTGTGCATTTTTGCTTTTAACCACTTTTAATAGAACTTTAATTGCTTTTTGGATTTATGGAATTATTTATGGAACAAGTTACGATGTCGTACACTTGTCATTTTGGTACACATTACAAACTGCGTCATGTGAAATACATCCGCGATTTACCACATGTTTATTTTTATTATTATTATTTGAAGTTACGATCGAGTTACATGAAATGCGCACCCGAATTGGGGAAGTATGTATCATGACTATGTCACAGGAACCGTATTCATAGTCACGATGATCTATTATTGAACGCGCCTAAAGAAAACTACAATTGTTCATAAATTAATTATTTGCCTTTTTTAGATTATTGTTAGGTTGTGAATTATGGAACAGTTGTGGAAAAATGGTGAGTCGTACATGTTCCCACAATATTAACTCATAACATGGCCTTAGATAATGAAAAGCGACATATCTATCACAGTTCCCAAAACCCACTTCCTATTTTAAGTATATAATAAGAGAGAAACCAAAAAAATGAACAACAAAAACAATATCCATTTTAGACAAAGAAATATCACAAAAAGTAAAATTTGAAGAACCAGCAACCAAGAGCACCCCCAATAAAACTCAATGCACAACCAAAAGAATCAGCAAATGTTAAAAGAATAGGAAATTTTTCAAGAATTAAATTACCAAATTGTTCTGAGGAATGCGGGTATCTTCAATGGACTCCATGTTTACAATTTTTTTACTGTTTCCTTCAAAATTCGAACAAGAATGAAATTCTGACCGGAGCTCGGAACCTCATCGTCAAATCGAATCTTGCTCAGACCCAATTACATGCTGCCTTGAGGAGGAATTACTATTGTTTTAGTGGTGCTTATTGATGTATTTTCCAGCTGGGCTCGGCCATGAGTTTAGTCGTGAAACATTGCTATTTTGGAGCTGATTGAAAGCCGTTTTTCAGGTGTTCTATGGCTAGTTTTGGAGTTATTTTGGAGGACTATTTTCAGGTAGCGTAATGGCTATTTTTGCAGATGATATTCAGCTGCGATTTTGGAGAATTTAGAGGTGTGTTTAAGGTGGTAAGGGAAGAGGGTTCACATAGCTATGAGCTACTGGTTTCTACGGCCAAAATAAAGAAGCTAAGGTGAAGAAAAATGGAATTTTGTGGGGATAGATCTGCTAGATTGAGGTAGATGAAATATACGAGCAAGAACGAAATATTTTCAGAGGCTAATACCTCACGTTTCTCTTTCCCGTTCTCTCCTCTCTCTTTTTCAAGTTGTTGTGCGGATGATTTCTCTTTTGTCTAAAGTGAAAGAAAAATGGGGGAAATTTTTTGGGGTTCTGCTGTTTTTCCATCCATAGTGGTCTAGGTTTTTGTGAAAATATGGGTTTTATATGGTTTGGGGAGGAGGAAATCTGATAGGTTATTGGCTATTGGGCTCAGGTTTGGTCCAATTTAGGTCATGACTTGGACATTTGAACAAAGTAAGACTTTAGGAGAACTAGTCCAAATTAAATCTTCTTTTTTTGTGATTTTGATTTTCTTTTATTGATTACTAGATGAAAACGAATACTACTCCTAAACTTGAAATAGCAATATAAACTACTAATCACTCAAAGTTTACTTATCAAACTAATATATTTTTTTGGAAAATATTTTCTTTCTTTGTAAATGAAGATAAAGCTTATATTCAAAATGTGACTCTTTTTTTATTGTTTTCTATTTTCTTAAGTAAAATATATAAAAGGAGAAATAAGATCTAAAATATGTAGATTACTTCAAAAATATTTACATACTAAAAAGTGATCAAAAATTCAAATATAGTAAAAAATTAGGTGCTCACAACTGCCCCTCTTTGTTTGGAAACATGAAGAATTTTCGGGCAAAGATAAAGTGAATCGCGTGACTAATTTTTGACCATATCGTTATTCAAAAGGGGAAGAAACTAAAAGAAAAATATGCAACTGAGTTCTGGTTTTGAACAGCCTACATATCCCGGGTTATAAGAGAATCAAGTCGTGTGTAGTTTAAGAAAAATGATGGAGTGATGAGTTTGAGAGCCGAGCAAGGTTCCGTCGACGCTCTGGTCTGTGGCCATGTTATTACATCAAAATCTAAAGGAACTATACAAGCCTATCAGCTATGAGTTACAAGATGCATATCTATAAGTCTTCTTAAGCTTGAGCTTGAGTCTTGAATGGTTATTCATGCAGACTTTTGACTTGAATCTTTATGCTTGCTAGCTGCAGGTGCTAGTTTATTCTTCTATGGCTTCTTCTGATAAAAACAAGGAATGTAGTGCTCGTGACTTCAGTCATGTCTTGAGCAGTTCACATATTTCATCTGCTTCTGCATTTTGGATTCACTTCTTTTTTCTTTTCTTTTATTCTAGATTGAGACTTATTATTTTGGCCATCTCGAACCCTATTCCTCGAGGTATAACCTGCTCAAGTACCAAAAATAAACAAACGAAGGAAACATACTACCCTAGTTTTCGCTAGAAAATTTTTGTGAGTTATTTGTAACAAACTATAAACTACTTCTTTATTAGCAACAATAAAAGTCGGGTATGGTGTACCCCAAAAAGTTCATGATGATTTTTTTTGTGTGGATAATGTTCGTTTATTGTCCAAAAGATGTCTCAACTAAGGATTGGTGTACCTTATGTTGGGAAAAGTGGCCAGGGAATGGTGTGCCCTATATTGACAAAGATATCAGGCAGTGGTGTACCTTGCATTTAAGATAAAATCAACTACGTAGTGAATACCCTATGTTGAAAAACAGACTAGGGAGTGGAGAACCTATGTGTCATGACCCTGAACGCGGAACAGGTCCTGATGGAGCCTCTTATGAAGACAAGGCCAACCAACTCTTCCCAATTCAATTTTTAACAGTTAAACCATAAGCAATGAGTCTAAAGCATAATAAATAGAAACTCAAAGTAGTAGATAACAACATAATTTGCGGAATACAACCCAACACAGCCCGATATCGGGGTGTCACTAGTCATGAGCATCTATCAATCCTATACAAGTCCGAAAAGTCTATAAGCTATTACAAAATGTTGGATAAAGTGATAAAAATTATAAAGGAAAAAACACGAGACTGCGGATGCCAAGCAGCTATCTCGTGGACTCCGAAATTTGCCGGGAGCTCATAACTCACACTTGCAGGATCCGTAACACTTGAATCTGCACACAAGGTGCAGGGAGTAAAGTGTGTACTCCAACTCAGTGAGTAATAATCATAAATAAAGACTGAAAGCATAAAATCACGTAAGGCACAATACATGCTATAATGAAGCAATAAAACCATTAAAAAAGAAACAATGAATCAGTAAAGATACGAATAATCATTTATGTTCAGTTTAAACTTCGGGAAATACCTTTTCAATAATCAAACACATAATGACAGGCAATTAAGAAAGATAAACACATAAAGGTTCACCCCTCAGGCACAGTATCAACAAATCCGCCGCTCGGGCAATATCTCACAACAATACTAGCCCTTCGGGTTATATCTCACATCACAATGGGTACCCGCACTCACTAGGGGTGTGTAGACACCTGGAGGGGCCCCTTATGGCCCAAGAGCAATATCAAGCCAAGTCGTGACATCATCACTTGGCTCTCGGCCTCATATCAACAAAACACCTCGTGGCGTACATATCTCAGTCCCTCGACCTCATAATCATGATCAGTGTTTCCTCACAACATAGTCCCTCAGCCTAACTCAGTCAAAAATTCTCACAAGCCACTCGGCAGTAGTAAAACATGATTATCAGCCCAATTATCATTTAAAAGACCGTTTAAGTGTTAAAACATAGTACACATGGCTAAGTATGAAAACAGTTAAATATAACATGACTGAGTTCGAGCATAAAGTCAAAATAGTGAGGAAATATCAATAAAAATCCTCGAAGGGTTCAAATAGTTGGAACGAGGCCCAAATATGGCATTCAGCCCAAATAATGATGGTAGCAAAAAGATTTCAATCAAATACGCGGTTAAATAGTTGTTCGGGATGGACTAAGTCACAATCCCCAACAGTGCACGACCCCACGCTCGTCATCAAGTGTGTGTGTCACCTCAATATAGCACAACGATGTGCAAATCCAGGGTTTTTACCCTCATAACATCATTTACAATCATTGCTCATCTCAATCATGCCAAATCTCTAGCCCATGACGCCTTTGCCCCGTCGAATCAGCCTCTACTCCTGTCGAATCTATACAAAATTAGAATCACTGCATCAAAATATGCTAAGGGAACAAAGCCCAAGCGAAAATAATTAATATACAACACAAATCCGAAAATTACCAAAACCCGACCCCCAGGCCCACATCTCAGAATTCGATAAAATTCACACCAATGGGTTCCTTATCTTCCCACGAGTTCATACATATCAAAAGTACAAAAATCCGACAATAGGTCTCGAATACCAAGCCCTAGTTTTCCCAATTTTAACCCTTAAATTTCATTAATTATAGCTCTAATCCGTGAAATAATACCATAGGGATGAGTTTTATGTTCAAAATCCTTACCTCAATGATGTTCCCCTGAAACCCCCCTTCAAAATCGTCCAAAATGCCCAAAGCCGACTTAGAAATGGTGAAATTGGTCAAAAATCGTGAAGGATATAATTTATACCTTCTGGCCCAGGGATTTTGCATTTGTGGCGAATTTCCACTTCTGCTGTACCGCATTTGCGGACAATGAACAACTTCTACGGTTCTTCACTTAACCGGCCAAAATCTCATCTGCGATGAATATTCTGCACCTGCGCCTTCACAGGTGCGGTCCCACAACCGCATCAGCAAATCCTTCCTTACCAGGCATTTTTCGCTTCTGCGACCTCCCTTCTCACATCTGCGGCATCTCACCTGCGGTCCCCAATCCGCTGGTCTGGAAATACCAGAAGCAGCAAAAATGCAGCTCACCAAAAAACTCCAACACTCCGTCAACCATCCGAAATCACCCCGAGGCCACTAGGACCTCAACCAAAAGCACCAACATATCCCAAAAGCTTATTCAAACTTGTACAAATCTTCAAAACACCTCAAATAACATCAAATCTACCAAAATACATCGGATTTAAGCCTAAGTTTCCAAAATCTTCCGAATTCCACTTTTGATCAAAAACTCAACCAACCCACATCCGAATGACCTGAAATTTTGCACACACATCCCAAGTGACACAACAGAAGTACTGCAACTCTCAGAATTCCACACTGACCCCTATATCAAAATCTCGCCTACCAACTGGAAATCGCCAAAATATCAACTTTGCCAATTCATGTCTAAATCTACTATGAACCTCCAAAACTCATTCTGATCACGCTCCTAAGTACCAAATCACCTCTTGAAGCTATCCAAACCATCAGAAATCACATCTGAGCCCTCTAACATAAGTCAACAATATGAAGTATAAATGAGGAAAATGGAGCGGTAACTCATGAGACGATTGGTCGGGTCATCACATCCTCCCCAACTTAAACAAACGTTCGTCCTCGAACGAGTCAAGAAACATACCTGAAGCCTCAAACATCAAAGGATATCTACTCCACATCTCCCCCTCGGTCTCCCAGATAGCCTCCTCCATAGGCCAACCTCTCCACTGCACTTTCACTGAAGCTATATCCTTTGACCTCAACTTTCGAATCTGATGACCCAAAATAGATACTGGCTCCACATAATAGGTCAAATCACCATCCAACTGAACCGTGCTGAAATCCAGAACATGAGATGGATCCCCAATATACTTATAGAGCATATAAACATGAAATACTGGGTGCACACTCGACAAGCTGGGTGGCAAAGCAACCTCATAAGCCACCTTCCATATCCTCCGAAGCACCTCAAAAGGCCTAATGAACTACAGACTCGATTTCCCTTTCTTTCCAAATCTCATAACACCCTTCATGGGCAAAACCTCCAATAGAACCTTCTCACCAACCATATAGGACACATCTCGAACCTTTCTGTCAGCATAACTCTTCCGTCTCGACTGCGCTGTACGAAGCCTCTCCTGAATCACCTTCACCTTTTCTAAGGCATCCTGCACCAAGTCTGTCCCCAATAGCCTAGCCTCACCTAACTCAAACCAGCCAATAGGAGATATACACCGCCTCACATACAAAGCCTCATATGGATCCATTTGAATACTAGACCGGTGGTTGCTTTTATAACCAAACTCTGCAAGCGGTAGAAACTGATCCCATGACCCTCCGAAATCAATAACACAAGCACGCAACATGTCCTCCAATATTTGAATAGTACGCTCGGATTGCCCGTCCATCTGAGGGTAAAAAGATGTGCTCAACTCAACCTGAGTACCCAACTCTTGCTACACAGACCTCCAAAAATACAAAGTAAACTAAGTGCCCCTATCCGAAATGATGGAAACTGGGACACCATGCAAATGAACAATCTCCCAAATATAGATCTCTGCCAACTACTCTGAAGAATAGGCAGTACACACAGGAATGAAGTGCGTGGACTTGGTCAGTCAATCCACAATCACCCAAATAGCATTGAACTTCTTCAAAGTCCGTGGAAGTCCAACGACAAAGTCCATAGTGATCCTCTCCAACTTCCACTCTAGAATATCCATCTGCTGAAGCAAGCTACCCGGTCTCTGATGCTCATATTTCACCCACTAACAATTGAGACACCGAGCCACAAATCCCATAATGTCTTTCTTCATTCTTCTCCACCAATATTGCTGCCTCAAATCCTGATACATCTTTGCGGCACCCGAATGAATGGAATACTCCGAGCTATGGGCCTCCTCCAAAATCAACTCCCAAAGCCCATCCACATTGGGCATACAACTCCGGTCATGCATCCTCTACACCCCATCAACACCAATGGTCACATCTCTGGCATCATCATGCTGAACTTTGTCCATAAGGAAAAGAAAATGGGGATCATCATATTGGCGCTCTCTGATATGATCATATAAAGAAGACCGAGAAACCACACAAGCCAATACCCGACTGGGCTCCGATATATCTAACCTCACAAACCGATTGGCCAAGGCCTGAACATCAACTGCAAGAGGTCTTTTCCCAACTGGAATATATGCCAAACTCTCCATACTCACCACCTTTCAGCTCAAAGCATCGGCTACCACATTGGCCCTTCCCGGATGGTAAAATATAGTGATATCATAATCCTTTAGCAACTCTAACTATCTCCGCTGCCTCAAATTAAGATCATTTTGCTTAAAAAAGTGCTGGAGGCTACAATGATCGGTAAACACCTCACAAGACACATCATACATGTAATGCCTTCAAAATCGTCACCGTGTGAACTATAGCAGCCAACTCCAAAACATGAACGGGGCAATTCTTCTTAAGGGGCTTCAACTGACGAGAAGAATAGCAATAACTGTACCCTCCTACATCAACACACAATCAATACCAACTCTCGAAGCATCACAATAAACGGTATATGAACCTGAAGTTGATGGTAAAACCAACATTGGAGCTGTGGTCAAAGCTGTCTTGAGCTTCTGAAAGCTCTTTTCACACTCGCCTAACCATACAAATGATACACCCTTATGAGTTAACTTGGTCAAGGGCTATGCCATAGATTAGAATCCCTGAACAAACTGGCGATAATAACCTGCCAAACAAAGAAAGCTGCGAATCTCTATGGCTGAGCACGATCTAGGCCAACTCTGAACCACCTCTATCTTCTTCGGATAAACCTGAATACCCTCGCTAGACACCATGTACCGCAAGAAAGCCACTGAACTGAGCCAAAAAATTTTAATAAAGCTTATCCTCCCTCAACCTCTGCAACACAACTCTCAATTGCTCCTCGTGCGCCTCCTAACTACGCGAATACACCAGAATATCATCAATGAAGACTATGACAAACGAGCCGAGATAAGTCCGGAACACACTGTTCATCAAATGTATGAATGTTGCTGGGGCATTGGTCAGCCTAAAAGACATCACCAAGTACTCATAATGACTATATCGGGTCCTGAATGTCGTCTTAAGAATATCCAAGTCCCCGATCTTCAATTGGTGATAACCTGAACAGAGATCAATCTTGGATAACACTCTCGCCCCCTAAAGCTGGTCGAATAAAACTTCAATGCGAGGCAAAGGATACTTGTTCTTAACTGTTACTTTTTTCAATTGCCTATAATAAATGCACATCCTCATAGTCCATTCTTATTCTTCACAAATTGAACCGTTGAACCCCAAGGTGACACACTAGGCCGAATGAACCCCTTATCGAGGAATTCCTGAAGCTGCTCCTTTAATTGCTTCAACTCTGCTGGTTCCATATGATATGGCAGAAACACATCGGGAAAATCCGGTGTGTGCGGGAAAATACGATGAGTGCCCCGCACTAGGTCAATACCAAAATCAATATCCCTATCTGGTTGCATGCCCGTCAGGTCTGCAAGAAACACATTGGGAAAATCCCTCACAACTGGAACAGAATTAATACTGGGAGTCTCAACACCGATATACCTCACAAAGGCTAGATACAAAAGACAACCCTTCCCAACCATACATTGGGCCTTCAAGAATGAGATCCCTCTATTGGGAACATAATCAGTCACACCTCGTCATTCATTCCATGGCACACCTAGTATAGCCAATGTGACTGTCTTAGCATGATAGTCCAGAATAGCACGACAAGGAGACAAACAATCCATGCCCAAAATGACATTGAAATCCACCATACACAATAATAAAAGATCCTCTCGGGTCTCCAGACCCCCAATAGTCACCACACACGACCGGTACATGCGGTCCACAACAAAAGTATCACCCACCGGGGTAGATACATGAACAAGTGAAGCAAGAAACTCACGGGGCATACCCAAGTAACGAGCAAAGTATGAAGACAGATAAGAAAAGGTAGAACCGGGATCAAATAATACAGAGGCATCTCTGTGGCAGACTGAAACAATACATGTAATTACAGCATCTGAAGCAATAGCATCGAGTCTAGCTGGAAGTGCATAGAAACGAGCCTGACCGCCACCTGATCGACCTCCCCCTCTAGGGCGACCCCTAGCTGACTGACCTCCACCCCTAGTTGTTTGGGCAAGTGGTGATGAAGTAACTGGTTCTGAAGCCGATGACTAACTCCTCTACTGAGATGAACTCACAAGACGACAAGGGCACTTCCTCCATATATGACCCATCTCTCCACACTCATAACAACTCTCGGGTGCTGGAGAAGGGGATTGAAGGGAACCCTTTACACCAGAGTGACTAGCAAATGCACCTGGCATAGAAGAGCCCTAAATTGATAGATCACGGGACGAACTCTGAGCTGGAAGGGCACTAAGTGATGATTGACCCAGATGAGAAATGTGAGAACCATGACCCGATGACGCCCCACGATAACCTGCGCGAGTTGGCTGAGCATTCCTAAATGGAAGGCCTCTGCTGTGTTGAAACTGACCTCTCGAAGGAGTACCACTATAACTACCTGATCCTCGAGGCCTCTTGGCCTCCCTCTCCTCTCGCTCATGGAGACGAACAGACTCAATCTCACGGGCGATATCCACAACCTTCTCGAAAGTAGCACCAGTCACCCTCTCCCTAGTCATGAGAATACAAAGCTGATAAGTGAGGCCATCAACAATCCTCGTAATCCTCTCTCTATCTGTCAAAACCAACCAAATGGCATGACTATCTAACTCAGAGAACCTCAACTCATACTGTGACACAGTCATCTCTCCATGACACAACCACTCAAATTGGCTGTGCATCTCCTCTCTACAAGATTGCGGCACATACTTCTCCAGAAAGAGAATGCCGAACTACTACTATATAAGGGGTGCTACAACAACAGGCCTACACCTCTCAAAATCCACCCACCAAGTGAAGCCATCTCCATAAAATTTATAGGTAGTGAAAGCGACCCCGCTGGTCTCCAGAATACCTGTTTACGAAGAATCCTCTAACACTTATCCAAGAAACCCTGTGCATCCTCGGCCTCTGCACCACTGAAGGTTGGAGGCTGAAGTCTACCAAACCTCTCAAAGCTACACTACTCATCCTCTGGCATTGCAGGAGCTACATAGTCTTAAGCAGCTCCATCCATCTATGTTGGATGTGCCCCCGACGTCTGAAGTCCCTGCACAACATGCTATAATGAAGCAGTAAAACCATTAAAAACGAAATAGTGAATCAGTAAAGATACGAATAATCGTTTAAGTTCAGATTGAACTTCAAGAAATACCTTTTCAACAATTAAACAGATAATGACAGGCAACTAAGAAAGTTAAACACATAAAGGTTCGTCCCTTGGGCACAGTATCAACAAATCCACCCCTCATGCAATATCTCACAACAATACTAGCCTCTCGGGTTGTATCTCACATCACAATGGGTACCCGCGCTCACTGGGGGTGTGCAAACTCTTGGAGGGGCCCCTTAGGGCGCAAGTTCAATATCAAACCATCTTGTGGCGTCATCACTAGGCTCTCGGCCTCATATCAACAAGCCACCTCATGGAATACATATCTTAGGCCCTCATCCTCATTATCATGATCAGTGTTTCCTCACAACATAGGCCCTCGGCCTTACTTAGTCAAAAATCCTCACAAGCCACTTGGCAGTAGTAAAACATGATTGTCAGCACAATTATCATTTAAAAGATGGTTTAAGTATTAAAACATAGTAAACATGGCTGAGTATGAAAACAGTGAAATATAACATGACTAAGTTCAAGTATAAAGTCAAAAAGTGAGGAAATATCAATAAAATTCCCCGAAGGGTTCAAATAGTTATCACGAGGCCCACATATGGTATTCAGCCCAAATATGGTGGTAGAAAATATATTTCAATAAAATACGCATAAAATAGTCGTTTGGGATGGAGTAAGTCACAATCTCAAACAGTGCACGACCCCACGGTCGTCATCAAGCATGTGCGTCACCTCAAAAGTAACCTGCCTGGAGTATCTTCTTTGCTAAGACAAAACCGTTCATATGTGGACTGCAGGTCCTAGCATGAATTTCCTCTAGTAGACTGGATGCTTTCTTTGCGTCGACACATTTTAATAATCCTAAATCGGGAGTCCTCCTAGGTAGGATTCCTCCGTTGTGAAATAAGTTTTTGGACAATCTCAAGTGTGCATTTCTAAGTAGGATTCGCAAGCTTCGGGTACTCTCCTTTTGCCAAATATTCCTTAATATCATGAAACAAAGGCTTTCAGTCTGCTTCCTCTTCAACATGGGCACAGTAATCTCGCTGATTATGGATTTTCACCGAAATAGGATCAATGAAATTCTTGTCGGGATGTTGTATCATAGATGGTAGGGTAGCCAATGCATCAGCAAACTCATTCTGGATTATAGGAACATGCTGGAATTCCGTCTTTGTGAACCTCTTTCTCAATTCCTATACTTCATGTAGATACGGAAGTATCTTGGAGTTCTTGGTTGCCCATTCTCCTCGTACATGATGTACAAGTAAGTCTGAATCTCCAATTACTAGCAGCTCTTGAATGTTCATGTCAATGGCCATTTTGAGTCCTAAGATGCAGGCTTCATACTCGGCCATATTGTTGGTGCAGGGGAACTTGAGTTTGGTAGACACCGGATAATGCTGACCGGTTTCTGATAGTAGGACTGATCCTATACAAACTCCTTTGATGTTAGCTGCTACATCAAAGTACATTATCCAACCGTCATAGGATTCCGCAATGTCTTCTCCAATGAATGATACCTTTTCATCAGGAAAATATGTTTTCACGGGTTCGCATCCTCCATCCACGGGTTTTCAGCAAGGTGGTCTGCTAGCGCTTGTCCCTTGACCTCTTTCTAAGTTACGTAAACAATGTTGAACTCACTCAACAGGATTTGCCACTTGGCTAGCTTGCCGGTGGGCATGGGCTTCTGAAAGATGTACTTCAAGGGATCCATTCTCAATATGAGATATGTAGTATAGGCGCAGAAGTAATGTCTTAGCTTCTGAGATACCCAAGTAAAAGCACAACAGGTGCATTCCAATAGAGAATACCGGGCCTCGTACGGGGTGAACTTCTTACTGAGATAATAAATGGCTTGCTCCTTCCTCCCTGTTTCATTGTGCTGTCCCAGAACGCAGCCGAAAACTCCATCCAACACTGCAAGATAGAGTAATAAGGGTCTACCTGGCTCGGACGGGACAAAGATTGGTGGTGTTGACAGGTACTCCTTGATTTTGTCGAAGGCCTTTTGGCAATCATCAGTCCATTTGGTGGTGGAGTCATTCTTTAGAATCTTAAAGATTGGCTCACAGATAACTGTGGACTGTGCTATCAATCGGCTGATGTAGTTAAGCCTTCCCAAGAAACTCATCGCATCCTTCTTGTTTCATGGCAGTGGTAGTTCTTGAATGCCTTTGACTTTCGATGGGTCCAGTTCTATTCCTCGGCGGCTCACAATAAACCTAGGCAATATCCTAGCAGGAACCCCAAATGCACACTTTGCGGGGTTTAGTTTTAGGTTGTATCTCCACAGTCTAGTGAAGAACTTCCTCAAATCTTCTATGTGGTCAGTGGCCTTCCTGGATTTAATAATAACATCATCCACATATACCTCTATCTCCTTGTGTATCATATCATGGAAGATAGTAGTCATGGCCCTCATGTAGGTGGCTCCTACATTGTTCAGGCCGAATGGCATCATCTTGTAACAGTACACTTCCCACAATGTAATGAAAGCCGTTTTCTCAACATCATCTCCATCCATCCAGATCTAATGATAACCAGCAAAGCAATCTACGAATGACTGTTACTCATGCTTGGCGCAATTGTCAATCAGGATATGTATATTTGGCAAAGGGAAGTCGTCTTTCGAACTAGCCCGATTGAGATCCCGGTAGTCGACATAGACTCTAAGTTTTCCATCCTTCTTTGGCACTGGCACAATGTTGGCTAACTATGTCGGGTATTCTACTACCCTGAGAACCTTAGCGTTGATCTGCTTGGTGACTTCTTCCTTGATTTTAAAACTCATATCAGGCTTGAATTTTCTGAGCTTTTGCTTTATCGGTGGACACATTGGATTGGTTGGCAGTTTGTGAGCCACAATAGACGTACTCAGACTAGTCATATCATTATACGACCAGGCGAATATGTCCTCATACTCCTATAGAAATTTTGTGTATTCTTTCTTCTCCGATGGCGATAGGTAAATGTTGATTCGCGTTTCCTTGAGGTTTTCTACATTTCCCAGGTTGGAAATTTCGGTCTCGTCTAGGTTGGACGTAGGTCTGTTCTCAATGTTCTCAACTTCTTTGACAATCTCGGCAGGTATGTCATCTTCCTCTGAATCCATGTCCGTTTGTTGGGTTGTCTTATTGCATGTCACAGACATTAGTTCATCAAGACAAGTAATAGTAATTCCCGAGGCTCATCGGGCTTTAGTTGTCCAGATGGTGCAATTTTTGAGATGTACCCCTCTGCTCATAGCCTGTATAGAAGGGTCTTCCTCCCCCTCCTCCTCGAGAATAACATAACAATCCATATCACTATCCTCTAGAAACAAGTTCTTTACTGCTGCAAGTGCTTCTTCGTCTTACCCATAAATAATGTCGGCCTATTGGAAGGTCTGCTCCAGATGTAGTATTGTCTGCTCTAGTGGGTAGTAAGGACCGCGCCATGGTGGCAACCATCTATTGAATTCTTCCCAGATGTATTCATATCCCAAACCGAAGGTAGTGCCATGTTTCTTGAGTTTTATGGGTTTAGATATTCCTTGGAGGTTCTTGCCGAGCCCTTTGCCAGGTTCGTACCCACTCCAACTCAGTATACTCTTGATTTTTCTATCCCACCATTTGTCTTTGTTGATAGAATTGACTCGCTCAATGTGGTGGTAAGTTTTTCCACCTAGCTTCCTTCTTCTCTCGATCGCCGAAATGGTCTGGCGACTGTATATAGGGTTGCTACCATTGCCGTGAATGATCACTTCCTGGTGATTCCATTCGAACTTTATTGCCTGATGCAATAAGCTACGACCCCAGCAGCAAGTTGTAAGACGCTGGTAAATCTATTACCTGGAAATCGACCTCGAACCAAGTTGGTCCCATATGAAGGCATAGACTGATCCCACCAATGGTGGACCTCTGAGAACCATCGAAGGCTTTCACATTGATTGCTCCATCCTTGATCTCATGCAGCCCTTTACCAAACTTATTGAGTGTTACCTGCGGACAAATGTTAAGATTGGAACCTCCATCGATCAGGATTCTGGTGATAAAATAATCTTCGCATTGCACGGTGATGTGCAGTGCTTTGTTATGCCCCAACCCTTCAGGTGGCAGCTCGTCCTCATAAAAGGCGATCTTATGGCTTTCCAGCAGTTGTCCTACCATATTAGCCACTTCCTCGCTAGTGATGTTACTTGGTACGTATGCTTCATTTAGCACCTTTAACAAAGCATTCTTGTGCATCTAAGAACTTTGCAGCAAAGAGAGAATGGATATTTATGATGGCGTTTTGTTTAAATGGTCTATGACCGAGTATTCCTTGGCCTGTATTTTTCTCCAAAGGCCGTCCAGACCTGTCTCAATGAGGGGTGGCCGATTGGAGGCCTGCTTGCTGTCGCGCCCCCTTTTTCCCTCTTCACTTCGGAAAATCGGGTTTATGACATTATTGGGTATGGGACAACTCATTCCTTTTGGCAATGAGGTTTGCATTTTGAAGAGTCGCCACCTAATGATTTAAGGTGCATTAGGACACCTATAGGGTTCATTTCTAAGTTTGTTTGATAATCAGAGGTAGGGTAAGGGCTTGAAATTATCCTAAAGGGAAAGTGTTAGGCACCCATCAGGATCCACTAGTATGGTTCCCGGCTAGACAGTTTTATGAATTCTTACAGTTAGCAAATAGACAAGTATAGGCTCAAATAGTAGGGTATTTAAGTTTAAACACGTAAGAGTTTAAAAAAAATCATTAAAAGGCGAGTTTTTAAAAAAAGAGTTATAGTTTTACAAATACTTGAGAATATAAAGAGGAGGGTCATAGTTTTGTTTATAATATGGATCACATCAATGCGATACCCGGTATGACACTCCTAAGAAGAGGGGATACACGTGGTATTACCGCATCGATCATCATATCCATATCTACCCTTCTTACCCCGTTAAGGTATTAAAGCGCGGATTGGTCTCGACCTTTATTGCATGCTATTACTCGTTCCCTTTCCTACCAGTCCTGGAAGAATTTAGGACTACTATTCCTATAAGAGGGAGGATTTTAGGCTGAATCTTAGGTTTTAAAGGTAAAAGGCTAAGGCGACAGACAAAAACATGTAGGACTGCATTTAAAGGGGAAACACATAAACAATTAAGAGGCTCATATATACCTCCGTAGACAATGCTTATAAATAGCATGAAATAAACGCAATTAGGGTATGTATTTTAAAATCCTAAAGCAAGGTTTGAGTCAGAACCAGATTCATTATATAACTCAGAAAATAAGTCTGAACCAGGCCTGCCTGCTGGTTGTAGCAGTTGTTATTTAAACAAAGGCAGTTCTAGTTTTATCATTATTACCTAAGGCTTGCCTAGGCGCAGTAATGAGCATGATGTCTATTACTAATTAGGAATGTTGTAAAATAGTAAAAATTTCGAAACGAGCAATTTGGATCCTATAGTCATGCTTTCTAACCGTTTTAATTTAAACGAGCAGGTTATTTAAACTGATTCAGAACTGTACGAGTCAAACCGATTTATTAACTAAACTAGTTTTAGATCCTATATACATGATCTCTATTATAGCTGATGTCACACCTCCTTTTTCCGCACCCGCGAGGGGACAAGGGAGTTTTTTCCAATTAAAGGACAATCGAGACGGGATTGGTTTATTTATTTCAGAGTCGCCACTTGGGATATTTAGGGTGTCCCAAGTCACCAATTTTAATCCCGAATCGAGGAAAAGAATGACTCCATATTACAGTCTGCGTACCAGAAATCTAGATAAGGAATTTTGTTAACCCGGGAGAAGGTGTTAGGAATTCCCGAGTTCCGTGGTTCTAGCATGGTCGCTCAACTGTTATATTCGGCTTGATTATCTGATTTTATACAAATGTGAACTTATGTGCCAATTTTATCTTTTAACCGCTTTTATCATTCACTGTTATTTTTATAGGACTTGTAACGTCGTGAAAACATATCTCGAACCACGTTACATCAATGCACCCGTGGTTATTGACATATCTCGACTCGGTTGAGATTTGGATTTGGGTCACATAAATGTGCACCCGAATTTAGGGAGATAACATTATTAAAGGCGCGCCTAAAGCAACTAGCGCGTTATTATTTTGGGTAGGGCCGTGAAATTTGCTAAACGGCCCGTCCCGGAATCTAAGTATTTAATATATACATTTAGAGGGCCCCGCGACTTGTGCATTTTTTGTTTGTCGAGGCTCGTCTCCTTCATTATTAAAAGGATTTACAACGTCATGGAAATGCATCTCATACCACGTCACAATCAATGTACCCGTGATTAGAGACACATTTCGATTTCGTTGAGACTTGGATTTGGGTCACATAAATGTGCACCCGAGCTTAAGGAGATAATATTATTACAGGCGCGCCTAAAGCAACTGGCGCATTATTATTTTGGGGTAGGGCCGTGAAATTTGCTAAACGGCCCGTCCCGGAATCTAAGTATTTAATACATATATTTTGTGAGGGCCCCGCAATTTGTCCCTTTTATTTGGCGAGGCTCGTCTCATTTTATTTTATTTTTTATTATTATTTATTTTTATTTTTATATTTTTAAAAGGATGCCATTTTTATGCCTTTAACAATACTAAACCTTACAGCCTATTTACAACTGAAATCTCATAACTCGTTACAAATTTAATAAAAGGAATCTAGCAAAATGAGTGTTTTGGAAGTAGTAACAACAAGTAATGCTAGTTTTGTCTGAATGAACTAAGCAAGGGAAAAGACGAACAAATTGACGTCAAACTGTGTCATAGAAAAACTAACCCTACTTAATTAAATGATATCAAATAAACAACAATACATAACGCCAAAAATGAACAAAAAAATGCATACGGTGAAAACATAAGCAGAAAATTATCATACCAATTTCTATATTGCATTTTGAACTTTTGACATAACATCTCCTTATTCAATGTTTGAGGTTTACTAACCTGAACAAACAAAAACGGATAGAGCCATGGACCAGTCCTCAACATTGACCTCAACGGATGACCTCGAACGGGAACCCATGGAAACAGTCATCAAAGCTCAAACGGAATAGCTCGCGTCATAAGCTCGAACGCGAACGGACGAAGAAGAAGGTGATGACTGCTACTGGTTTTTTTCGTGTGGTCCTTTGAACGTGAGGGGGCTGGAAGGAACTACTGTATACTGGACGTGGAGATGGGGAAGGACACCACGCTTCTGTTGGTGAAGCAGAAGGAACGCCACAACAGCTGGGATTGGGACGGAGAAGAAACGCAACTGTCGGCTGAGATGGCGATACTGGTTCGTTGCGAGGGGTGAGGAGGCGGCCTGGGGTTATGGTCGCCGGACTGCTTGGTTCAGCAGTGCGCAAGGAAGCAGCTATGGCGGGTGGTTTGGGCAGGATGGTGCAGCAATGGTGGTGGTATTTTCGTCGTGAGGAAGACGATGGAGTTGGTGCTGGTTATGGCGTTTAGACGTAGGGTCGACGGACAGCGACGACGCAGCAACAACAGCTGCTGCTCGACGGCTTTAATGGAGGTTCGCCGGAAAATGGTTTGACGGAGCTAGGAGTAGGAGGAATGGTGATGGTTTCCGGCGTTGGTTTTGGACAGTGTCGACGATGGCGGAGCTGGGGGGTTGCGGACGATTTGGGTGTAGGACTGGTTGTTTTCGTGGTGGTTTTGGGTTAGGGTTGAGGGTGGTTTTCGGACATGGTGTTTGGGTGGTGGCGATGACAGTAAGGTCGAGGGGGTGTCGGACTGGTTGGTTTTGGGTAGTGGTCGACGGTCTTGAGCTAAGGAGGAAGACGATAGTGGTTTTTGTTTTCTGTTTCGGACGTGAAGGCGTGAAGGTTTTAGAGTAGTGGTTTTGTTTTGATTTACAGGTTTTCCAAAGGAGGAGGAATGTGAACAGTGATTCTCCTCCAAAAATTTTTTAATCCCCCCTTGTCCGTTCTTTTGTCCGTGTATTTGTATGGTTTTGCCCAGGAAAAATGAGCCCCATGCGTGGTGGGGTTGAGACTTGTGTCCCCCACGCGTGGTGGGGTTCCCCATGTGTCATGGACTCGGTTTATTATGGGCTAGGTCCGAAAATTAGGCCTAAAACTGGGTAGTTTGAACCCGAATATTATTCTTTTGCCCGGTCCCGAGAAATAGGAACATGACGTTGCTCAACTGATTATGTAAGCAAAATAGCTACTAAAATAAGACTAATTATTTAAGACAAAACTATATTATTATTTTCTTCATATTTTTCGAGATTAAAATAGCTACAAAATATTAATAAAACTATTTTTTGTAATTTTCGTTTTTATACAAAAATAAAATATAAAGTAATATATTTTTATATTTTTTCAAAATTAAAATGACTATAAAACATTAATAGAACCATATATTTTTGTAATTTTCGAATTTATATAAAGTACCAAAATAAAGTGCAATTTTTGTATTTTTTCAAGTTTATGAGAAATACATAAACTAAAATTTATATATATATTTTTTGTAATTTTTCTTTCTGCAACGAAATAAAGTGAAATAGTCGAAATAGCTATATTTAGACCCAATTTCACATATTCACGCTAAAAACGTGAAAATTCTCGGAGAGGGTCAAAAATCCGGTGTCTACAGCTGATTTTAATTCCTACAAACATGGTATCTAAGTATTAAAGGCTAATTTTGGTCCTATAGGCATGGTATCTAATTGAACATGATGTGAAGCATGCAAGATTTATTTGATCACAACGAAATTCCTATAGGCATGATTTCTATAAAATTCCTATAGACATGGTGTCTAAGTGTGGAAGTAAAACATACAGAATTTATTAAACAGATCCTATAGGCATGTTATCTACCCTTCTAATAGTTAAAGCATGCATAATCACCCCATCTCTTTCACTAGCCAACCCCAATATTTGTTACAAATTATTACACACCAAAAATGACTGAATTACATCAGAAAAGTGCAATAATTAGAAGTTACAACCATAGGAAGAATGATTCTTGACTTCCTCTCTAAGTTATGGAATAAACTACCTCAAATGCCAATATTGATTCAAAGCCTTTCTCAGACTTGGGTGTGTCAAAGTTCCCTAAGGACCTCAAGAGACACCGGGCGGTGCTTACACCCAGGTTTGCATAACCAGACAGAAATGAGTGCAGCGTGGAAGGGCCAGCCCTTAAGTGTCCAAGTTCAGAGGAAGCTGAAGGGTCCCAAGGCAAGGCTCACACAAGAGGGGCAGAACCTAGGATCTAAGAATATAGTGGAAGTGCAAAACACACAATTTAAAAGAAGAGTTTGTTTAAAACTGGAGTGGTAAGTCCATTTTTTGAAGGTAATCAGTAGCAGAAGTATTTAAAATCAGTTGGGGTGATGATCAAAACACATAATTAATAGTCATAGAAGGGGTCAAGGGGTTTTGTGAAGTACAAAGTGCATAGTTTTGGGAAGGGATTCAGTAAGGTAAAACATCACAGTAAAGGAATGGAATCAATTAATTTTAAATAGATGAGTAAAAATTAGGAGTTGTAAGAAAACCTTTTACAATTAGTCAAAATATCGACGGAATCAAGATCAATCAAGAAAGGAACATGATTCTGCACTTCACCATATAAATAACAAGAGATGAACAAGCATGCAGAGTTAAACATGTTTACAAAAAAAGCGACATAAACATACAGTAGCAGTAGGGGTAAGCTAGGGTTAAGTAGAAAGAAAATATTCGAAGCACAGTAGTCAAGTAGGTCAAGTAGTCACATAGAATCAATAGTGAAGAAGAACATAGTAATAGGTAAAGAGAGTCAGAAATTTGTAAAGTTCTCATAGTAACAAGTGAGGCAAAACTTTTAAGAAGTTAGGGATTCAACAATAGCCAAATTTAAGAGATAATAAGAACTCAAAATTAGATGAGTCAAACAAGGAAAAGAGAATCAGAAACAAAGAACTTAATCGAACAGGTACACCTTAAAACAAACAGTTTCAGAACTCGGATAAGACCAAAAAAGGAACTATGGTTTTTAACATGCTGAAATAGATAGAAGAACAACATGAGTAAATCATTTTAAACATAGCAAAATCACAAACAACATTAAAATCAGAGAAGAGATCTTTAGTAAAACTTAAAAGGAAAACCCTAATCGTCGAAAAATAAAGAGTCGTTTTGAAAGAAAAGTTAAAGAACCTACAAGAAAACACTTAAGAAGTTCGTGGTAAACATAATCTAAGATAGATCTGAAGGAAATTGAAATATCTTAAACAATAGGGTTTCGGAAAACCCAGAAAAGGTGAGAAAGACCTTGAAAGTTATCGATCTAACTAGGAAAGTCAAGGATCTGCCTTGAAAGGCCATGAATGGCCGGAGAAAGGTCATGGATAGCCAGAAAAAGGACATGAACATAAGTCGAGCAAGGACTGAACCAGATTCCTTCGAGGTCTGGCCATGAAACAACAGAAACTAACACCCAGGAGCCATAGGAGGCCGATACACATCTCAAATAGCCATGAGAGGACATGGATTAGGCAGGGGTTAAGGTGGATTAGGGTGAAATTAGATGGCGGTGGCTAGGGTTTATGTGGGGTTGCAAAAATAATTGAGAGGAAAGGGATCCAGAGGCGGCGGGTGGTGGAAAATGAATTAGGTTTAGGGTTCGTTCAGGGCTAAAAATGGTAAGGGTGAATGTTGGTCGTTAATCTGAAGGACCAACGGCTTGGATTAAAGAGAGTAGGTAGGGGATCCGGGTTGGATTTGTTAAACTGGGTTAGGGGTCGGGTTTAAATGAAATGGGGCCGGGGAAATTGGGTCTGATTTGGGGTCAGATTTAGGCTACAATTTAAATGCAATTGGGCTACTATTTAAATAGCCAATTTTCCCCTTTGAAATTTATAAATAAATAGTAAATAAATTCTAGAAACAAATTGAAAGCACTAAAATGATTTATAATATACAATTAACAATTTAAAAATTCAGAGCTTAATTTTTATGAATATAAAACATAATTAAATCTTAAAAGGGATAATATTGCAATTTTATGCAATTAGCTTTATAAAATACTAAATAAGATTGTAAAAATATGTAAAATTTTACTTAGCCATATTTTGGCATAAATATAATGATTCAATAAATGAATCATCGAAAATAATATTTTTGGACATAATTATTGGGATTTTATGGATGAAAGGGAAATAAATTGATTTAAAAACCTTTAAAAATTATGGAAAAATAATAAAATACTTGGATATGCTTACATATGCATATATATGCCCTTTTGAAGTTATTTTGCATATTGAAAATATATAGAAAAAAATTGGTTATCTGCATATTGAAAATATATATATGGAAAAATTGGGTATCAACAGCTGCCCATCTTTAAAGAGTTGTCGGGTAAAGATATGATGGCCAATTTTGACCGAGCGAAACGGTTTGAAGAGGTTTAGGCCGCATCCTAGATTTTGAGCTCCCTACATACCCCTGGTTTTACAGAAATCAGGCCATATGTAGTTCAGGATTCATCGGCGGAGTATACCAATGAAGCGATTTTAAAGACGGATGCAATATCCATTGAGGGGTGAGTGGACGACTTGTAGTGATGGTTAAGGTTTGATATGGCTGTGGGAATTGGAACGGGATTGCTCCTACTGGGATGGACATTGCTCGCCGGTTTACCTGCAATGAAACAATACAAGCGTATTATGTGCATAAATTTAGACATGATGCAAATTCTCGTCGGACCATGAATGCTGTCTTTGGACGGTTATGATGACGTCCTTAGACCATGACATCCCAGACCATGAAGCGTATGATATAGGATTTGCAAGCCATGAAATGATGCTCTTGGGCTATGTAGATGGTGCCTCCGATCCATGATGCCTTTAAATAATGATACGCAAAAGTTTGAAAAGGATCCTCAGTCCATGATATGGTGTTCTCGGACTATGAAGATGGTGCCTTCAAACAATGATGACTTTGGATAATTTGGCGATCTTTCAGTCCATGAGATGCAGTATGAGGTGATATTTCAACCCATGAGATGTAGTAGCATGATGTGGACAAGACAAAGCTTAGTATTGCGATTTGAAGGGCAGAGCATCGCCCGTAGGAGAAATAAATAAACGACGCTTGAGATAGTGCTTAATTTTGAAGAAAATTGGAGGCAGAGCTTAGCCTCGGAAGGCAGAATGATAGCCTTGTGCAAAGGTGCGAATGCAGATAGAGGTAGAGCTTAACCTCAGAAGGTAGAATGGTAGCCTTATGCAATGCAGGATACAGATAGAGACAACGTTTAGTCTCGGAAGGCAATAAGGTAGCCTCATGCAATGCAGATGCAGAAGGAGGTAGAGCTTAACCTCAAAAGGCAGAATAGTAGCCTTATGCAAGAGTGCAGATGGAGATGGCATTGAGTCTCGGTAGGTAGAAAGGTAGCCTTATGCAAGAGTGCAGATGGAGATGGCATTGAGTCTCAGAAGGTAGAAAGGTAGCCTTATGCAATGCAGATGCAGAAGGAGGTAGAGCTTAACCTCGTAAGACAGAATAGTAGCCTTATGCAAAAATGTAGATGGAGACAACGTTTAGTCTTGGAAGGCAGAATGGTAGCCTTATGCAATGTAGGATGCAGATTAAGACAATGTTTAGTCTTGGAAGGCAAAAAGGTAGCCAACAACGTTTAGTCTTGGAAGGCAGAAAGGTAACCTTATGCAGCAATGTAAATAACGAGTGATAGTAGAGTTTTCTTGGCTGATAGCAGATTGCGATGTCGTGATTACTGAGAGCATTGTGATAGACGAAGAATCACTGGTGTGTGCGGATAGTAAATGTTGGTAAGTGCGGTAGTTCGAAGAGTTGTATTTCTAAATAATGTTTGTCCCATGAGTGTATAGTATGCTTGATGATCTCGCAATCCAAGTGCCTACATCCAAAGAAAAATTGTGAGTTTTGTAAATGGGGGAGGTTAGTTCGTATCCCTGCTAGCTTTTCATGACCTACTTGGCTTTGATCTGGTGATACTGTCTGTATCATTGGGGTAGCTTTGCTAAACAAAGCATTTTCAGTAATAAACATGCATGATTTCGTAAAAATATGACATAAATATATAATTAAGATAGCTTTTCGGATGAACCGATGATTGTGACGTAGCTCGGGACATTGCAACCTTTCCATTTACGAAATTTTGAGGGTCCCCCTCAAAATTATGCTCCAGTTTAATGGTTTGATGCTTCTGACTGTTACTTGCGACGATCGGCTGAAATAACTTTGGAATTTTGAGGGTCCTCCTCAAAATTCTGCCCTAGTTTCAAACTGCGAGGGGAAATAAAATTTTTATTGAATTGTGACCAAACCCATAAGGCTGCCTACGTATCCCCTCTTAAATGGGAATCAGGTCAGGCATAGTTCAATTTACATCATACAAGGAAAGCATAAAGATTACACATAGTAACACTTGACTGTATCAGAATTGATCGACTTTAGCCAAACTTCTCTATCCATTTCTGTAAGTATGGGGGCTCCTACTGTCAGAAGCCGGTGAACCATATATGGACCCTGCCAATTGGGAGAGAACTTCCCTTTGGATTCATCTTGATGCGGAAAAATTTTCTTTAACACCAGTTGCTCCTGTATGAACTGTCTTGGCTTAACTTTCTTGTTGAAGTCTTTGGACGTTCTGTTCTGATAGAGTTGACCATGGCAAACTGCATTCATTCTCTTTCCGTCTATAAGGGCTAGTTGCTCATAATAAATTTTTACCCACTCCATTTCGTCGAGCTCAGCTTCTTGTATGATCCTTAGGGAAGGAATTTATACCTCGACGAGAATGACAACCTCTGTACCATAAAGCAACATATAGAGGGTTTCGTCGGTTGATGTGCTGACTGTGGTGTGATACCCCAATAGAGCAAATGATAACTTTTCGTGCCACTATTTTTGATTCTCTATAATTTTCCTCATACATCCAGATCTGATGATAACCAGCGAAGTAATCTACGAATGACTGTAGCTCATGCTTGGCACAATTCTCAATCAGGATGTGTATATTTGGCAAAGGGAAGTTATTTTTCGGACTGGCCCAGTTGAGATCACGATAGTCAACACAAACTCTAACCTTCCCATCCTTCTTTGGCACTAGCACAATATTGTTTAACCATGTCGGGTATTCTACTACCCTAAGAACATTAGCGTTGATCTGCTTGGTGACTTCTTCTTTTATTTTCAAATTCATATCAGGCTTGAACTTTCTAAGATTTTACTTTACTAGTGGACACATTGGATCGGTTGGCAGTTTGTGAGCCACAATGGACGTACTTAGACCAGTCATGTCATCATACTACCAGGTGAATATGTCCTCATACTCTTTCAGAAATTGTGTGTATTCTTTCTTATTTTATGGCGATAGGTGAACGCTGATTTGTGTTTCCTTGATGTTTTCTGCATCTTGCAGGTTGACAATCTCAGTCTCGTCCAGGTTGGACTTAGGTCTGTTCTCAAAGTTCTCAACTTCTTTGACAATCTCATCAGGTATGTCATCCTCCTCTAAATCAATGTCCATTTGTTGCGTTGTCTCATTGCATGTCACAGTCATTGGTTCATTAAGACAAATAATAGTAATGTTGTATAAGTAAAGTAATGAGAGATAGCAATAAATATTAAATCATAAGAAAAATCAAACATGCTTTTGATAAACAGAATAATTGTTTTGAACATCGAAAATCTTATTGCGGAAGTTGATAAATGCGAAAAGAAATCATTTAGTAAATAAAAATAGTGAATGATGCTTGTTTTAGCCTTGCTACGCCGAACCCATCGGGCTTTGGTTGTCCTGATGGTCCAATTATTGAGGGGTGCCCCTCTGCTCACAGCCTGCATGGAAGGGCCTTCCTCCCCCTCCTCATCGAGAACAACACAACAGTCCATGTTAGTTGTCTTCTAGCAACAAATTCTTCACCACTGCCAGTGATTCTTCTTCATCTAACCCATAAACAATGTTGGCCTATTGGAAAGTTTGCTCCAGATGCGGTATTGGCTGCTCCAGTAGATAGTAAGGACCGCGCCATGGCGACGACCAATTGTTGAATTCTTCCCAGGTATATTCAAATCCCAGACCGAAAATAGTGTCATGTTTCTTGAGTTTTATGGGTTTAGATATTCCTTGGAGGTTCTTGCCAAGCCCTTTGCCTTTAATGGAACTTAGAGGAGGAGTGGGTGGAGGGCCACTGGATCTCGTGGAATAAGATGATGATGCCATAGTGCATGAACTAACCTTTGGGTAGGGGAATAATAAAAACAAAAACAAAGAATAAAAGGTAACCAAGTTAGTGAGGATCATAAAAAGTATTGCAATATTTAAACACATAGTGCAAGAATGTAAATCGTGTCCTAATTTGGGGACCTCTCTATGCCTGGGGTAGGCCTAGGGACAAATTGGTTGTGAGAACTTAAAATGCTAAATGCCTCATTTTATTGATACAATAGACGAAAGTAAAGGTCACTAATGGCCATTGGCATCATTACATTCATAAAGCATAAAGTAAATTCCTATCTATTTGGTCCCAGAAGGATCTTCCTCCGGTTGAATGCACTCATTGATCAAATCTTCCAGCTTGTGTAGGTTCACTAGTAAAAATGCCTTTGCCAGGTTTTCTCCTTCGTTTCCTTCAGCGTTCTGGCAGTCGGTGACTCTTTTCCTCACTTTTCCTTCCAATTCCAGCAGACTATATTCTAGATATTCCAACTTTTCGCTAGATTTGGCGACCCTCTCTTTCCACTCATTGATTTGGTCATTTAATGGAAGACTCCTCCACTAGTCTAGCAAGAGTGGGGGCGTGCTAATCTTACCGAAACTGGAGACCTCGTGCCTCATTTTATTTTCAATGTAAACAAGGTTAGGTCCTTACCCCCACCAGACTTGACTATTAATATCAACAATTAGCATGAAACATTTAGTTCTCTAAATAAATGCACAGAATGTGATGATGTCCGTTTGGGTTTTAGGGAAACCCAGTGAACGTTTGGACAAGGCTATCTTAAAGGATCATTA
This sequence comes from Nicotiana tabacum, assembly GCF_000715075.1. NCBI lineage: Eukaryota > Viridiplantae > Streptophyta > Magnoliopsida > Solanales > Solanaceae > Nicotiana > Nicotiana tabacum. Next base: position 29,306,213 of record NC_134085.1, read on the forward strand.
TGTGGACAACATAACTGACCCAGTTAGGTTTGACCATGATGCATGCACAGTTTAAACAGAGTAAGGTTTCTATAGGGTTTTAGACTGGTACCCTTAAGCGGACAACTCCAGGGGGAAGGCACGGAACTGTCGACTGCACCGCTAATCGACTAGTTTTACCTCAAATATGCCTTTCCGAATTTAGGGGCTAATGATATAGGAAGAGCGCAACCACTCATTAAATGCGTTGCTATAGTATTTGTTTGGCACAAGTGGAGAATGATGTTGAGCATGATTATGCAATAATTAAAAACATATTGGCACATATTTGCACATTAAGAAAGTGATAAATACAACAGTTTTATAATTTAAAGCAGCAATAAAGGAAGGAAACAAGGAAAATATGTCAGTTTTGCAGTTGAAAAAGAAATTAGATGCTTAAAAAAATTTAAACAAGTAATTGCATATAAAGAGATACAAATTCATAAGAACAATCTGAAATGGTAAAAGCCTAAAAATCCCCAGCAGAGGCGCCATGCTGTCGCACCCCCTTTTTCCCTCTTCACATCAGAAAATCGGGTTTATGACATTTTTGGGTAGGGACAACTCATTCCTTTTGGCAACATAGTTTGCATTTTGAAGAGTCATCACCTAATGATTTAAGCTGCATTAGGACACCTATAGGGTTCATTTCTAAGTTTGTTTGATAACCAGAGATAGGATAAGGGCTTGAAATTATCCTAAGGGGAAGGTGTTAGTCACCCCTCAGGATCCACTAATGTGGTTCCCGGCCAGACAGTTTTGTGAATTTGTACAGTTAGCAAATAGACAACTATAGGCTCAAATAGTAGGTGATTTATGTTTAAACACGTAAGAGTTTGAAAACAATTATTAAAAGGCGAATTTTAAAAAAAAAGAGTTACAGTTTTACAAATACTTGAGAATATAAAAAGGAGGGGGTCCTAGTTTTGTTTTTAATATGGATCACATCAATGCGATACCCGGTATAACACTCCTCAGAAGAGGGGATAAACATGGTATTAGCACACCGGTCATCATATCCATATCTAACCTTCCCACCCCGCTAAGGTATTAAAGCACAGATTGGTCTCGACCTCTATTGCATGCTATTATCCGTCCCATTCTTATCAGTCCCGGAGGAATTTAGGACTACAATTCCTAAAAGAGGAAGGATTTTAGGCTGACTCTTAGGTTTTAAAGGTAAAAGGCTAAGGCGACAGACAAAAACATATAGGACTGCATTTAAAGGGGAAACACATAAACAATTAAGAGGCTCATATATACGTCCGTAGGCAACGCATATAAATAGCATGACATAAACACAGTTAGGGTCTGAATTTTCAAAATCCTAAAGGAGACTTTGAGTCTGAACTAGATTCATTATATAACTCAGAAAAGAAGTCCAAATCTGGCCTGCCTACTTGTTGTAGTAGTTGCTATTTAAACAAAGGCAGATCCAGTTTTATCATTATTACATAAGGCTTGCCTTGGCGCAGTAATGATCATGATGTCTATTTCTAAGTAGGAATGTAGTAATAGAGTAAACAATTCGAAACGAGCGATTTGGATCCTATAGGCATGTTGTCTAACTGTATGAATTTAAAAGAGCAGGTTATTTAAACTAATTCAGAACTGTACGAGTCCAACTGATTTTTTAACTAAACTGGTTTTAGATCCTATAGACATGATCTCTATTATAGCTGATTTTAATTCCTACAGACATGGTATCTAAGCATTAAAGGCTGATTTTGGTCATATAGGCATGGTATCTAATTGAACATGAAGTGAAGCAGACAGGATTTATTTGATCGCAACGAAATTCTTATAGGCATGATTTCTATTAAAAATTGATTTGGATCTCATAGGCATGACATCTAATTTCAAAGCTGATTTTAACCTTGTAGGTGTGATATCTGATTATAGTCATTCAGACCCTATAGACATGGTGTCTAAGTGTGGAAGTAAAACATGTAAAATTTATTAAACAGATCCCAAAGGTATGTTATCTACCATTCTAATAGCTAAAGCATGCATAATCACCCCAACCCTTTCACTAGCCAACCCCAATATTTGTTACAAATTATTACAAACCAAAAATTACTGAATTACATCAGAAAAGTGCAAAAATAAGAAGTTACAACCATAAGAAACCTGATTATTTACTTCCTCTATGAGTTATGGAATAAACTACCTCAATGTTGTTTAAAAGCCTTTCTCAGACCTGGTGTGTCAAAGTTCCCTAAGGGCCTCAAGGGACCCCTGGCAGTGATTACACCTAGGTTTGCATAACTAGATAGAAAGGAGTGCAGTGTGGAAGGTCCAACCCTTATGTGTCCAAGTTCATAGGGACTCAACGGTCGTAGGGCAAGGCTCACACAAGAGGGGCAGAACCTAGGTTCTAAGAATATAGTGGAAGTGTAGAACACACAGTTTAAAAAAAGAGTTTGTTTAAAACTAGACTGGTAAGTCCATTATTTGAAGGTAATCAGTAGTAGAAGTGTTTAAAATCAGTTGGGGTAATGATCAAAACACATAATTAATAGTCATAAAAGGGGTCAAGGGATTTTGTGAATACATTGTTGTAAGCACATGATCCAGCAGGGGTCTGGTTTGGTCATGCACAACAATAGGTGATGCTGGCATCGCCACAAACCAACCAAAGCAACACAAACACATAGAGAGGATATGGGGTTTAGGATTCATACACACAGGAGAGCATTAATTTAAAAGAGGAAGGGAATATATTTTAGCATGCTAGTAATGTAACTTTACTGCAGAAACATAAGCAGAAGTAGACAAGAATGAGAGAAGTTGGAATAATTAAAGAAAAAAATTGTTGTTGATGCTTGAAAATTAACTTGGAAATACCAGTAGAGAAGCAAAGTGCAAAAAGCCTTCAAAATTCCAGTCTAGCCTTGGCTTTCAGCCGGCTAGACAAAGCAGTAGCACAAGTAATAGTAGAGAAAAAAGAGAAAGTTTTGAGTGTAAGTGTGTGTTCTTGAACTCAAATTGTTCGTGTCTTTGAAAGAAGAGGGGGTGGGTATTTATAGTTTTAAAAACGAGTGAAGAAGAGGTAAAGTTTTAAACGCATATATGGAAATAATCACAATCAAAATCAATTAACACAAGTGATTCCCTTTAATTAAGGAATCACCGTTTAACGGGTAGTAACAGATTTAATTAAGGAAATAAATCAGTTTGGGTACAGATTGATTATTGCCATATAAGAGGGTGGTAAAAGCATGAAGTAAATAATCAAGTCTAAGTACAAAGTGCTTAGTTTTGGGAAGGGATTCAGCAAGGTAAAACATCATAGTAAAGGAAAGGAATCAATTAATTTTAAACAGATGAGTAAAAATTAGTGCTTGTAAGAAAACCTTTTACAATTAGTTGGAAGATCGAGGGAATCAAGATCAATCAAGAAAGGAACATGATTCTGCAATTCACCATATAAATAGCAAGAGATGAACAAGCATGTAGAGTTAAACGTGTTGACAAAAGAAGCAACACAAACATACAGTAGCAGTAGGGGTAAGCTAGGGTTAAGTAGCAAGAAAATATTCGAAGCACAGTAGTCAAGTAGGTCAAGTAGTCACATAGAATCAACAGTGAAGAAGAACATAGTAACAGGTAAAGAGAGTCAGAAACAAGTAAAGGTCTCACAGTAACAAGTGAGGCAAAACTTTTAAGAAGTTAGGGCTTCAACAGTAACTGAATTTAAGAGATGATAAGAACTAAAAATTAGATGAGTCAAACAAGGAAAAGAGAGTCAGAAACAAAGAACATAATCGAATAGGTACACCTTTAAACAAACAGTTTCAAAACTCGGATAAGACAAAAAAAACTACGGTTTTTAACATGCTGAAATAGATAGAAGAACAATATGAGCAAATCGTTTTAAACATAGCAAAATCACAAACAACATTAATATCATAGAAGAGATCTTTTGAAAAACATAAAAGAAAACCCTAATCGTCGAAAAATGAAGAGTCTTTTTGAAATAAAAGTTGAAGAACCTTCGAGAAAACACTTAAGAAGTTCATAGTAAACACAGATCTAAGATAGATTTGAAGAAAATTGAAAGATCTTAAGGATTATGGTTTCGAAAAACCCAGAAAAGGTGAGAAAGATCTTGAAAGTTACCGATCTAACCAGGAAAGTCAAGGATCTGCCTTGAAAGGCCATGAATGGCCGGAGAAAGGTCGTGGATGGCCAGAGAATGGCCATAAATAGAAGTTAAGCAAGGGCTGGACTAGATTCCTTCAAGGTCTGGCAATGAAACCATAGAAACAAACATCTAGGAGCCATAAGTGGTCGATAAACATCTCAAATGGCCATGAGAGGCCTTGGATTAGGCAGGGGTTAAGGCGGATTAGGGTGAAATTAGATTGTGGCGGCTAGGGTTCATGTGGGGTTGTAGAGAGAATTGAGATGGAAGGAATACATAAGCGGCATTTGGTGGAAAATGAATTAGGTTTAGGGGTCGTTCAGAGTTACAAATGGTAAGAATGAATGTTGGTCGTCAATTTGAAGGATCAACGGCTTGGATTAAAGAGGGTAGGTAGGGGATCCGAGTTGGGTTGGTTAAACTGGGTTAGGTGTCAGTTTTAAATGAAATTGGGCTGGGGAAATTGGTTCTGATTCGGGGTCAGATTTAGGCTACAATTTAAATGCAATTGGGCTACTATTTAAATAGCCAATTTTCCGCTTTGAAATTTATAAAAAACAGTAAATAAATTATGGAAACAAATTGAAAGAAATAAAATGATTTGTAATATACAATTAACAATTTAAAAATGCAGGGCTTAATTTTTATGAATATAAAACACAATTAAATCTTAAAAGGGCTAATATTGCTATTATATGCAATTAGCTTTATAAAATACTAAATAAGACTATAAAAATTACCTTAGCCATATTTTGGCATAAATATAAAGATTCAATAAATGAATCATCGAAAATAATAATTTTAGACATAATTATTGGGATTTTATGGATGAAAAAAGGAAATAAATTGATTAAAAAACCTTTAAAACTTATGAAAAATAATAAAACACTTGGATATGCTTACATATGCATATATATATATGCCATTTTGAAGTTATTTTGCATATTGAAAATAAATAGAAAAAATTGGGTATCAACACTTGCTTGATTCAGCCAGATGTTCAGGGGTATAGACTCTACCAGTTCTTGTCATACCCTGTGTTGCGACAATTTCTTCAATCTTGACCTTGCCTTTCCTTCTCGTCTCGGCTGTATAGTCCCAAGGTACAACATTTGTATGGAATGGTTGCATGGCTGACATCGCCACTAGGACCGGCGCGGCTATCCTTACTTCGAATAGAACATGTGCCTTGGGTGGCAAGACTGCAACCTCAAATGGTGCGGGTGCATTCACCGGAGATGCAAATTCAACCTCAATCGGTGCATGTGTCTTTGCTGATGGCGCTGCTTCAAACTCAAGATGTATGGACATATTCACCTTAGCGTCATCAGACGGTTGGATCTGGGCTATGATTGGATTGAGAGTAATTATCGGCTTCTTTAGGTCATCACCTTTTGCAATCAACCCGATTGATCCCTCAGTATCCCAGTCATCTTCTACTTCAATCATGTGGATACCTCCACCCTTATGGTCTGGCAAAGGGTTGTTGCGGACGTTTGGAGCGACTCCTTTGCCACAATGATCTTGTTATCAATCAAAGATTGTATCTTGTCTTTCAAGGAGTGACATTCATCGATGGTGTGCCCTTTCATGCCGGAGTGGTATGTACAGGACTTTAACCCACTGAGAATGATTCTCAGGGGTTGCAGCAGGGATGGGGTGAAATAACTAACAACTTTGAGCCTCTCATACACCTGGTCGATGGGTTCAGCGATGGCTGTATATTACATTGAGGTCTGTGATCAAAGTTAGGTCGGGGTCTAGGGAAATTTTGGTGTGCAGGGGTTGATTGATAATGTGATGGTTGAGCATTATAAGTTTGGTAGACATGAGCGGGTTAGGAGTATCTAGGTGAAGAAGGTTGATATGTAGGAGGTGGAGATGACTGATAGGTTGGTGGCGGAGCTTGGTATGAGGGTGCTTGGTAATTTGGGGTTGGTTGGTATGTGAGTGGAGGTGTTGGGTAAGATTGGTATTTAAGGGGAGACTTGATCCTCTGTGCAACCATCACGGCCCCTACGTCCCTTTTTTGGACACACCACCGGGATGTAAAGCCTTATTCATAGCTTGCAAGGCTTCGAAATTTGTAACCATACAACTTTTATTACCTTCTTCAATTCTTTCACCTAATTTGATAATGTTGGAGAACTTGTGGTTCTCAATCATCATTAGTCGTTCATAGTACTACAGGTCCTAAGCCCGAACAAAGAACTTGTTCATTTGCTTCTCTTCTAAGGTGGGTCTGACCTTAGCAACTTTGGACCTCCAGTGAGTAGCATACTCGCGAAACATCTCAGTGGGCTTCTTCTTCAAATTCTGGATATAGAACATGTCTGGTGCGTTCTTTGTATTAAACCTGAATCTGTCCATAAAGTCAGATGCCATGCCCACCCAGCTTGACCACTTCTTGGGATCTTGGCTGATGTACCAAGATAATGAATCTCCCTTCAAACTCCTCATGAACAACTTCATGCAGAACCTTTCATCCGTCCCTACTCCAACCAGCTTGTTGCAATATGTCCTCAGATGGACCCTTAGATCAACCGTACCATCAAGCATTTCGAACATAGGAGGTTGGTACCCCTCAGGCAGCTTGACATCACTTGTATGCAAAGGTCCTTATAGTTCAGCCCCTCGATTCCTTTGCTTCTCTCAACGCCCTAAATTTGGCTGGTCAGTTTCTTAAGTTCCTCGACCAAGTTCCTGATAAGCAGATCCTTTTCATCAAACTCAGGTGTGCATGAGATAGGTTGGGTGGAGTGTGGCATGGTCTCCACATAGATAAGATTGTTATGGTGGCCTGGTGTATGTGTGTGGAAATGGTCGTTTGTCGAATTCAGAGGTTCTGGGATGAGCAGTAGAGTGTTGTTTGGGGTATGGTAGGTGTTACATTGGCTCTTTGGTGGAGCAGCGTGATGGTGAGGCACGGGATGATTCTGCTGTTTTGGGATATTTTGAGGAGGTGTGGGGAAGTTTATATCTGGGGTGTTGAGCGAAAATGATAGGTTTGCCAATTTTCGAACCTGATCGAACTCTTCCTAGAATTTCAACAGTTTCTGTTCAAGTTCTGACACATTCTCGTTAGGAACCCAAATACCCTAGCCATCAGTGGCCTCTATCCATTCATTTGTGTCTCCTTCCTGATGTTGTTTAAATCTTCCATTTTATTCGTGCATTTGTTTTTGCCTTTAAAGGGAATAAAAAAAGGAGTGGGTGGAGGGCCCCCAAATCTTGTGAAATAAGATGATGATGCCAGAGTGCACGAACTAACCTTTGGGGAGGGGAATAATCAAAATAAACCAAAAGTTAATCAAGTCAGTAAGGATTATAAAAGTATTTCAATATTTAAACACATAGTGCGAGAATGTAAAACGTGTACTAATTTGGGAACCTCTTTGTGCCAGAGGTAGGCCTAGAAACAAATAGACTTGGAGAACTTTTAATGCTAAATACCTCATTTTATTGATAAAGATAGGAGAATCCCAAAATGACACTAAAAAGCAAGAAAGTCACTAATGGCCATTGGCCTTATTACATTCATAAAGCGAAAAAGTAAATTCCTATATATTTGGTCCCAGAAGGACCTTCCCCAGATTCGATATCTTTAGCTCCGTCGAACAGCTTCCCCAATTCACGAAGTCCTAGCAACTGGTATGCTCTGGCTAGATGTCCAGCTTCGGTCCGTTCAGCCTTTTGATAGTCTTTAACCCTTTTGAGAAATTTTCCCTCTAGTTCTACTATGCCTCACTCCAAGTATCCTATCCTTTTGTTGGCACTGATAGCCATGCCTTTCCATTCCTCAATCAGCTTCTTATTAGACTCTTGCATCTCGAGGTGTTCGCCCGCGCATTCACGGATCCTTTTGCGCAACTGATTGTACTTGAATTGCACCTCAGCCTTTTCATCTGTAATTTTGTGACCTTGAACGAACCCTGGCTGGCCCAGACCATCCCAATTGTCTTCCAACCAACCAGAATAAAAAGGGGTACAACCGGCATGATATGTGTCTGGCTCGATGGTGTCTTTCCCCATTACGATCTTGTAGTGCCACATGTGCTGGGCTTGGCACTTGTGGGTACTATCATCATTTTGGAAGTCATCTCGAAGATGGCTCATCTTGTCGACCCTGGGGATGACTTGTTTCCTACCTACTTGCCTCATAACTTGAAGAGTGATGTAAGGGTATGTTCCTCTTAGACCAAAAAATATCAGGAAAGGTACATCTTTGGATCGAGTGATGAACTTCTCTGTCGGAAACCACTCAAACATCCATTGAACCTACTCTTCAGTCAGATTATGAAAGAGCTCAACCCATCCTTTGTCATTCTCAGGCTGAGCGAACATGTCGGGGATGTAATTCATTCTCTTTGGATAGTCGAAAGCGATGCGGTCATCCCAGGCCATTCGCTGAATTTCTTGTCGGTATTCACCCTTTTGGAGATGTTCCATGAGCCAAAGCTGAAGTAATAAATTATAGCCTTCTAAGTGTCTCGCTCCTCGTTGACACTTTTCCAGGGCTCGGTAGATGTCTGCAATGATCATGGGTACAATGTTGAATGTCTGCCAACCAATCCCCTCCATTAGGGTATTGGTTACCATAGCCAACCTAGTATGGATTCTTCCTTTCTTCATTGGAAACACGATCAGACCTAGGAAGCAAAACATGAAGATGAATACCCTACGATGGATATATCCCAAGGACGTGATAGCAAACTCATCATGGTAGGTACGATATGATTTGTTGTGACCGTACCTTTCATACATATAGTCAAAAGGGATGTACGAATCTTTTAGGCATACCAATTCTGCATTCTTCTTCAAACCCATCATTTTTAGGAGACCCTTGCCTGTGCAGTTCTCAGGCATTTGCAAACCTGGGGGTTTCTCACACTAGACTGGCCAGTCCTCCTATCTCCTCTAGCAAATGTGTCATTTCGATGTCCCCAAAGCGGAACACGGCCCTTTCACACTCCCAAAATAAGGTAGTAGCTTCTATTATCAAGTTTTTAGGATGAATCTCCATGAGGGATGATAGATTACCCAGATATTTTCAGACAAGGGATTTGTCACTAGAATGTAAATCTTCCCACCAACTTAGCAATCTTGGGTAGATATTGGTGACCATGCCAATTCTGGGGACTTCGTGCCTCATATTTCTGCAAGGCAAGCAAGGTTATGCCCTTACCCCCCACCAGACTCGACTATTTAACATCAACAATTAGCATGTAGCATTATGTTCTCCAAATAAATGCACAGAACATGATGATGTCCGTTTGGGTTTAGGGAAATCTAATGGACTTTTGGACATGGCTATCTTAAAGGATCATTAAGTGGAAAACATAACTGACCCGACTAGGTTTGTCCATGATGCATGCGATATTTAAACAGAGTAAGGATTCTATGGGGTTTTAGACTGGTACCCTTGAGCGGACAACTCAAGGGGGAAGGCACAGAACTGTCAACTGCATCGATGATCGACTAGTTTTACCACAAATAAGTCTTTCCGAATTTAAAGGGGTAATGATATAGGAAGGGTGCAACCACTCATCAAGCGTTGCTATAGTATTTATTTGGCACAGATGGAGTATGATGTTGAGAATGATTATGCAATAATTAAAAGCATGTTGACATGTATTTGCACGTTAAGAAATCGATAAATATAACAGTTTTATAATTAAAAGCAGTTATAAATGAAGGAAACAAGAAAGATATGTCAGTTTTGCTTTTGAAGAAGAAATTAAATGCTTAAAGGAATTAAACAAATAATTGTGCATCGGGGATGGGGGGAGGGGTACAAATTCACAAAACGCTATGAAATGGTAAAAGTTTAAATATCTCCAGCAGAGTCGCCATGCTGTCACGCCCCCTTTTTCTCGCGAAATCAGGTTTATGACATTTTTGGTTGGGATAACCCTCTCCTTTTGAAAGAGGGTTTGCATTTTTGAAGAGTCACCACTAACAATTTAACGTGTGTTAGGGCACTTATAGCGTTCATTTATAACTATGTTTGGTAAACAGAGACGGGGTAAGGGCTTGAAATTATCCTAAGGGGACGGTGTTAGGCACCCCTCAGGATCCACTTGTGTGGTTCCCGGCCAAACAGTTTTTGAGAATTTGTAAAATTAGCAAATCAATAAGTATGGCTCAAATAGTAGGGGATTTAAGTTTAAATACACAGGCGTAAAAAACAACTAAAGAAATGCAAGATTTTGAAAAGAATTACAATCTAAGCATATTTGTGAATGTAAAGTGGTATCCTAGGTTTGTTTACAATACGGATCACATCAGTGCAATACCCGGTATGACACTCCTCAAAGAGGGGCTACACATGGTATTAATGCACCGGTCATCATATCCATATCTACCCTTTTCCTGCCCCATAAAGGTAATTAAAACGAGGATTGGTCTCGACCCCTATTGCATGATGTTACCCGCCCTTTCCTATTAGCCCCCGAGGAATTTAGGACTCATGTCCTATAAAATGGGGGTTCTAGGCAGACCATAAAGTTTAAAGGTAAAATACTAAGGTGACATATAATAAACAAGTAGTACTTCAATTAAGGGGAGCATGGAAGACAAATGAGAGGCTCAGATACACCTTCACACATAGTACACATAAATAGCATGACTCATACACAATTAAGGTCTAAATTCAGATCCTAAGCATTGTATCTAAGTGATAACAGTAGAGTCAGATTTATTACATAACTCAGAGAGGAATTTCTAATTAGACTTGCCTACTAATTTAAACATGTTGATAGTTAAACATTAATCACAAAGACGGTTCTAGTTTTATTTTAAAGTTTATTACCTAAGGCTTGCCTAGGCGTAAAATAATATGCAGTAGTTAGCAAAATTATTAAAACAATTTAGAAGTTACTTTACCTAAAGCATGTTGTTCTAAATGTTGCAAAGACATGCAGGGATTGCGACCAGTTTCAATTAAACAGAATAATCAAACATGAGACCTTTTTATTACCTAAGGCTTGCCTAGGCGTAAAATAATATGCAATAATTAGCAAAATTATTAAAATAATTTAGAAGTTACTTTACTTAAAGCATGTTGTTCTAAATGTTGCAAAGACATGCATGGATTGCGACCAGTTTCAATTAAACAGAATAATCAAACATGAGACTTTTTTATGTCCTTTTCATGCATCAGTAGTCTAGCTAGATGTGACTGAGCGAGTGTGAACGAGATCCTAAAACAGGTTATCTAACATGCACATATGAAGATGCAGAATTATTTCAGGATATGCAAAATTCCTAAAGCGTGATTTCTAAATCTTCAAAGAGTTACAACATGATTTCAAGATGTGCAGGAGAAACAGTTTTATGTTGATGTTGTTATTTGGCCTAAAGCAGGTTTTCTAAGTGGTAAAATGTTGTCAAATGAGATGCTGGAATAGCAAACCTAAAAACATGGTATCTAATGCATGACATGCTTTGAATGTGTTGGTCTTACACATGGATTCTAATGAACATATAGGAAATGTAAACCTAAGGCATGGTTTCTACCCATTCACGTTGATAGCATATATAACTACCCTCCCCTTTTCACTAGCCAACCCTAGTATTTGTTTACAACAGATTATTATAGACCAATATTGAAATGAATTACATAAGTAGAAAAGAAAAATAAGAAGTTACACTAGAGAAAGCCTGAAAACAGGCCCAGATTTCCAGCACCTCAAATGTCAAGATTGTTTCATAGCCTTTCTCATACTCGGGTGTGTCAGAGTTCCCTAAGAATCTCAAGGGATCCCGGGCAGTGCTCACATCCAGATTTCATAGCCAAGACAGAGTAAGTGCAGTGTGGAAAGGCTAGGTTTTGTGTGTTCAAGTTCATAGGGAACTCAAGGGTCCCAAGGCAATGCTCACACAAAAGGGGCAGAACTTAGTGGTCTAAGAGTAGAGTGAGAGTGCTTGACATAGTTTTGAAGAGTTTAAGTAAGAAAACCGTTTTGAAGAAGGGTAAGCAAGAAATAGTTTTGAAAAGTGAGACTTAATTGGAATAGTTTTATGAAAAGTTTAACTGGTGAAAACCATTTGAAGGAGCATGCATACCAATCTCAGAACCAAAACAAAGTCAGCATCACACTAAGGACCAAGAATAGTCCAGCAAACACAAGCAAGGGAATGGGATTAGAGGGACAAATATGGAGCATGTGAGGGCAAACATGTAGTAGGCAGAAACATATACAAGCACACAATTAGAAACTCCTACAGGTTCAGAGGATCGGGGGGGACAGTAGGGTATTGGATTAGATTAACATATCAACACCAAACAACTTAGACCATGATCGTACCAATCATGGGGATTCACATAAGAAACATATACTAAGTATATAGAAACATGCTGGTTATTGACAAGTAAAGCATGACTTAACATGTAGAGGGAATTCAGGATCCTAATTACATGTTGAACAACAAAAATAGTAAATAAAAGCATATAAGAAATATAGGGAATTGTAACAGTAATAGAAACATGTTGGTTTAAGGACTGAAATCTGAATTAGAACATACCAGTGAAGTGAAGAAAGCAAAAACACAAAGCAGAAATAGGAGAGGCGCAGTAGTTAGCCTTGGCTTGCAGCTGGCTAGCTTAGAGTAGTAGCAAGTAGCACAGAAGAGAGAATAGAGAGTTTTTAGTTGTGAGAGAGAGAGTTGAACAGATTCTTTTTCGTCCCTTATGCTAATGAATGAATAGAGTATATATTGTTCGAAACGGGTAGAAGAATAAGGTAAAAATAATAGTTCAGCAGTAATTATAGAAACAAACATTAATTAGAATCAGTTTAGTATACCGACTTCCTTTAATTAAGGAATCATATTCAAACGATAAGAAGCAGTGGCAAAAAAAGGAAAGGAATCAACTAAATCTGCTTATAACACAATAAGAAAGTAGTACAAGTGTAATATATATATAGAGCATGCAATTAAGGTCATGTTCAAAATCTTATTTATAGAAAATATATACAAATTAGTTTGACAGTGGAATCAGCCAGAGAAATAAGGCAAGAGATATTTCAAATTCAAAAAATCAGCAAGGAGATCCTCGAGTGAGGTTCTAATTACAGGGAATCAATCTTTATCAAAGGAAAATATCACACATGAGCGGAGTAACATGCTATAGGCAAGGATAAATAGGAAACCAACCTTAATTAAAGGAATATCTCAAGAATCAGTAGAGAATATCATGCAAGATCAATGAAGAACCAATCACAGGGCTTAGAAGACCCACAAATAGAGAACAATACAAATTTAGGAGAAATTAACATAAGCACAAATAGGGTAAAAACCACATAAATCACGAATTCACAGAACGTTCATAAGAAATATATAGATTAATTGAACATAACACCCAAGACGAACTCAGAAACTTAAAAAACATTAGGGTTTTCAACAGAATAACTCGAAAAAGGGAGAAAGCTCAAACGAACATTCAAACACAGTGAGAGTCATAGATTAATACCAAAAAAAAATCAGAAGAAAAGCATCTTTTTGAAAAATGGGTTAAAACCCTATTTGAAGATGAAGAGTTATTGTAAAAAAATTGGAAAAAACCTTTGAGGAAAACAACAAAAGCTCATAATATTGACAGATCTAAGACAAATGTAAAAGAAATCGGAAAATCTTAAGAGTTAGGGTTTCAGAGAACCCAGAGAAGATGAGAAAATATTAAAATGTTGCCGGTTTTAGCCGGAAAAGTCATAGATCTTACTCGAATGACCGAAGATGGCTGAAAATGTCATGAAGGACCATGGGTAGGAGTTGAACCGCTCCAGGTTCACCTGAGAACCTCAGGGTAGTGTCGAACCGGTGTGGGGTGAAGCAGAGGCCAAGAGATGATGAGAGGCCATGGTTTCTAGCGAGTGAGGTGGCCGGAGAAGGTGGACTGGGTCCATCGGAGAGGAGGGGAGAAGAGAAGGTTCTAGAGAGAACCAGAGATAGAGAGAGGGAAATAGAGAGACCGGTTGAGAGAGAATGAGAGAGGGGAAAGAGAGACAAAGGTAGTCTATTAGGTTAAATATGGTATGGCGGATCTGGACCATTGATTAGAATTGATCAATGGACTAGATTGGACCAGGGATTGGGTCGGGTAAGATTTAGGTTTGGACCTGGGTGTTGGGCTGATTTAATTGGGGTTTTGGGGCTGGTTTAATTGGGTTATAATTGAAATAAAATGGGGATATTTGTTAAATAACAAATTAAATTGAATGAAATAATTTATAAATATAGCTAATAATTGTACCAAATGAATTTCATGCATAGAAAATAGTTAAAAATGATTACTTAGCATTTAAAAATACAAATGCTTAATTTCCGGTTAAAGAATAGTATAAAATTATATGATTGGGCTATAATTGCAAAGTTATTGCAATTATAGCCAAAAGATGCCAATTTGGCTAATTATGAAATAACATAGTTTAAATAGGACCATAAATAATAAATTAAATCAAGAGATGCTTTGAAATCATTTGTAATGCCATTTTGTAATTATTTATTGGGAATAAAAATGTTAGATAAATTAATAAAAATATAGGAAAATTATAGAAAAATACCAATTCCTATTAATGCATGATTTTGCAGTATATATTTAATTTTAAAATATTTTTTGGAAAAAATGGGTATCAACAACCAGCAGGAGAAGCTGAATTGACGGCGATGTTGTCACTTTGAAGAACGGGAATCGGCAGCGCATTGAATAGCGTCGAAAAGACAGGTCCATGGGATGTCTCGGTTATCGTGAAAACTCACGCCATAGGCGGACTCATCGGCATGACGTCTTCACGGGAAGCCCAGGGAGTCAGGTATCAGAATCATTTCCTATCGCTTCGTTCTAGGAAACGCGGAGACTATCTGTATGCGCCGAAATCAGAGGGTCCAATTTCTTGCTATTAAGTCACTTCAGAGGAACACCTCGGGCCTCGAGGACGCGAAGCTGTGACCGAGTTCCCTACCTCGAAACTCGTCAAGGCCCGACCTAAAGATAATATTGATCGAGGCTAGAATAAAAACAGGGGATTCCAAAGGCACGCGGCTAAGTCTGACAAAGCCAGCCTACCTGGAACCTGTATCAAGATGTCGCGTCTAGTTGTCCCATCTCCATATCTTTGTAATTAATGCTTTTTGTACTATCTTGGAATTCCCCTCCTATATAAAGGATATCATTGCCACTTTGTAAAGGGCTGTTGTTGCTCCAAGTATTCTACACAAGATAAATAACAACTGTCTCTCTCTCTTTTCTCTCTTACTTACTTGCTCGAGATTGTCACTTTCATTTATTTTGTTCATACCTGTTATTCATTTATTGCTCTTCATAGGCCATAAATAGCCTCTATCGATTATATTCTAACTGTTAGCTCTTCCCCAATTATCCCCGATAGCTCAAGCCCGAGCACAGGCATCGACCTCGAGGCCCCTCATTGGTCAATCTGAGGCCCGACTAGCTAAACCCCCCGGTTTGATTACAATTTAATTTTAGCTTGCATCGCATCTTTTAACTTCACATATCTAGCATCAACTGCTTAACAACTAGCATTAAGATAGATCACCTATTTTTAGAGTCCCATCAACAAATTTAATTGTTATTACCATTTTTACGGTAAATAGAGTTCTTACAACTGTGCTCTACCACACAATCTAGAGTAAAAAGGAAGAGTGACAATCCTCAATGCCCTGTAGCCTCCTACTTATAAGTATGGTGCACGACACACTCATAAACAAGACTCTACTAGACACGGCTTGTAGACTCCCTAAGACAGAACTGCTATGATATCACTTCTGTCACGCCCCGAACCTAGGGGGGCAAGACCGGCACCCGGTGCCTCGCCTATCCTACCATACCAACATGTGACTAAGGGACTCTTAACATATAATTTCTTAATTTTTCCATGGGTCACATTGCAAGACAATTTGCAAACACTAACTAACATCAATATAAAGCTGGGCAGACAAGGCCGTCAAATCTACTATAGCTGGAAAACCAATCAAAATATACATACAAGGCCTACAAGCCCAACATATTGGACTAATTGATAGGATATGTCTACAAGCCTCTACTGATGGATATATTGTGATCGGAATAGGGCGCCGACCTACTCATAACATATATACATATATACACAAGATGGACATAAAGCTCTAGACCCGGCAACTCCGAAGGGCATGGAGCTTACCGATCAAGCTGAACTCGGGCAATACCTAATGAGGACGTCTATCAGTTTATCTGTTTGAACCTGTATGCATGAAATGTAGCTCCCCCAGGAAAGGGACATCAGTAAGAAATAATGTATCGAGTATGTAACGCAATATACTGAAAGTTGAAACTGAACTGATAATATAAACTGAAAGTAACTAGGAGTCTAAGATTATCTAAGATATGCTCACCTGCTGATACTGACTCAACTTTATCAATATAGTAAGTAAAATAGTTGTCCGGCCTTATAAGGCTCGGTATATATATCTACTCTTCTGTAGCAGGCTCGCTCATAGGCGCTCGGCCACAGTAGGCTCGGTATATAACTTACCATCTGATCAGAGGTTGCCCAATAGGGGCTTGCCCATCAATTATAACTCGATGGTAGTGAAAACATTGTAATACTATATATATATATATATAGACTCTCTGCTCTTTTGACTGGAAGAAGACAATACTCAATTGAATATGAAGTTCCGACAAGGGAGAATACTGTAACTTATGAGACTAGGAAATGTACATAAATTCTGGAATATGAATTTCTCTTTATGGCTCATTATCAAACTCGTGTAATTATGAGATCATGCCAAAATGAAGGAAGGGCTTAGCATTAACATACCTGAGGCGATTCTCTTGACAATCCTTCTAACACATGCCAATCGCGATAAAACAAGTAACGACGGATCGAAGTAGGGGAAAAATCCATATGATATTCTTGAGAAAGATTGCATCGTAATCCCTTATAATTACAAAATCTCACGTTACTTTGAATTGTTGAAGATCTTACGTGCTTATGTGATATATGCAGATGCATATTTGAATACTCACATTACTTGCCATCTTACTTATAAAATCTTTCTTACAAAATCTTACTTACCCATCTTACTTACAAAATCTTAATGTTTGAGATGCGTTATATGTGGATGTGGCAGCCACCACATACCTTAATTTTCCACCTTTTCTAATGACTTAATGAATTATGAATATTAGGGTGGTTTGCTGGCACATAGGGGGGGTTATCCTTATCACAATTCTTATCCACTTAGTTCCTTAATGAAGTTGTTAGTCCCCCATTAACCAATAATTACTCAATTATCCACATAATTAGAAATTATCTCAAATTACTTAAAATACTACTCATTTTTAACACACCTTATACACCTTACTATCATGGTCATGTGGTACCTTGTATGGTACTAGTCCATAAGTACCGGGTATTTTAGCTAGTGCTGTATTTTATCCGAATATGTCAACTATTGACGAATATTTATTTTCTTCGATTAGCTTACCCTCTCATCTTCACGAATTTACTCATCACTTGTTTGAAATAGCATAATGCTTATAATCTCCAAATAATATTGTCCTTGAACTGAGGTCAATTATATTACGACAATTTCACTTATAATACTATAGGGTGTAACATCATCGTAACATAATACTATGGAGTGTAACATGATCATAACGTAATACTGCAGGGCATAATATAGATGTAATATTGTGGGGCGTAAAATGTATAGAGTGAGTAATTGTGTTTGATCCCTATATTACAACCTCGACTAATCAAACTTGTCCTAGAGTTTACAACTCGTTTGGTAACCACCTAGGTGGAAGTCACGAAACTAAATCTTTTATCATTTGAAAAACGACCAAAACAAAATATATTGTCTCCTAGTTTCACATTTGCAATCAATAGCCTAAAGTAGAAGTAAAAACATCAAACAAGAATGTGGAAGTGTAATTTGAGGCACATCACACAATTGCACTAAATATATACCTAGTCCCAATTCTAACTCCCTGAGGATTTGACCCTAACTCGTGTTGGGATTTATTATTGCTTCAACTGCCTCAATACCTATATTTGTGGTGTGAGTTTGGGAGACATCAATTTTTGGCACTGTCGTCGGGGAGTTAAACAGATTTAGCTATATATCTAGTTTTTTGTGTGCTTTGTCTTATTTTCCTTCTGAGACACTAACTTTGTTTTTGAATTGATTATAGGTACGAGAATGGCTCTCAACAATGAGCCCATCGGAAACGTGCCATTGGGGGAGGAAGTGGACGATGGCCGAATGGATGAGGTTCCTCTTGAACCTTAAGTAAATAGACGAGGCCGCCCGCCTCAAGATAATGTTCCCGTCCCTCCCCTACCTCCACCAAGAGCGGCATCCCACCAACAATTACCAAACCAGGGTTACGCAAGTGCTATAGTCCTACCCCGCATTAGGGCGGGCAACTTCCAAATCACCAACGTGATGCTTACACTACTTGAGCAGCGAGGATTCTTCACAGGGGCTCCGAGTCAGAATACCAACAAGCATCTCAAGGGGTTCGTCGATACTTGTTGGGGGAGCAAGAAAACAAATGTCTCTGAGGATGCGCTGAGGTTGAGGCTATTTCATTTTTCTGTACGGGAAAAGGCATTGGACTGGTTAGAGAGATTGACTAATCATTCTGTCCACACTTAGGATGAGTTGGCGGAGAAATTCATTTCCAAGTTCATCTCTCCGGGACATATGGCAACTCTTGGGATGAGATTCTTGCATTCAAGCAAGAACCCAATGAGCCATTGCACAAGATTTGGGATAGATATTGTACCATGGTTAAAGAGTGCCCGAATAATGATATAACTGAGGCCATGGTCCAACAGACCTTCTATAGGGGGATCAACATAATAAATCACTTTGTGTTAAATCAGCTTGCTTGAGGGAACTTCATGAACTGGCCTTATGCCGAAGCTTGTGAAATTCTTGATAAGATGGTGGATACCTCTTCGGCATGGCAAAGTAGAGCCAATGTTCCGCAAGTTGACCCTAATGTTATTCACCTACACAATGAGCTACATGATCATGGGTATGTTATTGCCGAGTTGATAGAAAACATGAACCAATTGACCAAGGCTCAGCTTCAACAAGTTCAAGGGCCGAAACAAGTGCATGCAATGGAAGGTGTAAAAATGATGATGAACAAGAGTCGACAACAAGGTCAACAAATGCAAAGCCGTCCAGAACAATTCATGCAAGATGATAGTGGTTATGATCAAGGTGATTCGTTTAATGACCAAGAAGAAGAAGTTCAATATGTCAAAAATTATCAAAGACAAAGAAACAATGCTCAAGGACAAAATCAACAACAATGGAGTTCGCAAGGAAATCAAGGCAATTGGAACAATCAAGGCTACTAAGGCAATTGGAGTGGTGGCAACAATAATCAAAGCAATTGGAATAATCAAGGTAACTAAGGCAATTGGGGAGGTAATCATCAAGGCAATTGGGGTGGCAACAATTAAAGCAATTGGGGAGGCAATAGTCAAGGAGGGTGGAACAACAACAACAATCGGGGGTGGGGTTTTCAAAGGCCTCCGATGTTCCAACAACAAAGCAATCCACCTTCCTATCCTTCTCAAGGTATGAGATCCTCTAATAATGAAATGGGTAGAATTGAGAATATGTTTAAACATATGATGGAGAAGAATACCGACTGCAATGCTCAGTTAGCATATCACAACACTTTTATTCGCAATTTGGAGGTTCAATTAGTCCAAATCTCACGAGCTTTGAACTCGTCCTAACGGGTGAACCCAAATAGTTGGAATTATACGGGACATGCTATGGACATGACTACTAGAAGTGGAAAAGGTGGAGATGCAACCACCTTAAATCAAACAAGACTTGTGGATGATGATATTGTGGTTCAATAAGATGAAATCCCAAGCAATGTGGTTCAAGCTAATGAATAAGTGAGAATTGATATAGAGGAAAGTGTGGATATGCAAGAAGAAGTGAACCCATCTAGGGAGCATGCGATTGACATGATGGAACCGGTAGTGCCAAATGATAAGGCACCAATAACAAGGACTCCTCCTTCATACTCTCAAAGGCTTGCAAAGCAAAATAGTTAAAACCAATTCAAAAAGTTTATTGATATGATGAAGAGTTTACCGATTAATGTGCCGTTGGTTGAGGCATTGGAACTAATACCGAGATATGCAAAATTCATGAAGGATTTGGTAACCAAGAAGAGATCAATGAATTGTGAGACAATCAAGATGACACATCAAGTGAGTGCTATTGTGCACTCAATGTCTCCTAATTTGGAAGATCCAGGCACTTTCACAATCCCTTGAACTATTGGGAGTGCCGACTTTGCCAAAGAATTATGTGATCTTGGGGCGAGTATCAACTTGATGCCTTATTCGGTGTTCAACACTTTGGGAATTGGGCAACCAAGACCCACACCAATGAGGTTGAAATGGCAGATCGTATAATGAAGAGGCCATTCAGTATTATTGATGATGTGTTGGTTCGAGCTGACAAGTTCATCCTCCTGGCAGACTTTGTGATTCTTGATTGTGAAGTGGACTACGAGATGCCTATAATTTTGGGTAGAACTTTCCTTGCTACGGGGAAGGCTCTTGTTGATTTGGAAGTCGATGAGCTCACCTTCCGGGTGGATGACAAAAAGGTGGTCTTCCATATGTGCAAATCTATGAGGCAACCGAATAGTAATGAATTTTGTTCATTCATGGATTTTGTCACTGATGTGATTGTTGATGATGCTAGTGCCGCCAGGAATGTTGAGGATAATTCGGAAGTCCATTTGCTCAATCTTGATGATGTTGAGGAGAAAGAAGGTTGTGTGGAGTTTGTGAATGCATTGCGAGGCATGGGGTTGTACACTTATGAGCCCCGCAAGCTATATTTGGATCTTGAAAATCATAAGACTCCTCCAACAAGGCCCTCAATCAAGGAGCCTCTCACTTTGGAGTTAAAGCCATTGCCCCAATATCTCATGTATGAATTCCTTGGACATTCTACATTACCGGTTATCCTTTTTATTGTTAAATAACATTGTGGTAGGGTCCATATTGGAGGTGCTACAAAGGATAAAAAGAGCAATCGGATGGACTTTGGCGGATAAGCCATGCCTTTTGCATGCACAAGATTATTTTGGCAGAGGGTGCCAAACCCTTTGTTGAACATCAAAGGAGACTAAATCAAGTAATACAATAGGTGGTGAAAAAGGAGATAATCAAGTGGTTAGATGCAGGTGTTGTGTACCCCATTTCCGATAGCTCGTGGACATCTCCGATGCAATGTGTCCCAAAGAAAGGGGTCATGACAGTGGTAACAAATGACAAGAATGAATTGATCCCAATAAGAACTGTCACCGGGTGGAGAGTGTGCATGAACTATAGGAAGCTCAACAAAGTCACTCGGAAAGATCATTTCCCACTTTCTCTTCTTGATAAAATGCTTGATAGGTTTCCCGGACGTCCTTTTTATTGCTTCCTTGATGAATACTCCGGCTATAATCAAATTGTTGTTGATCTTGAGGACCAAGAGAATACCACTTTCACTTGCTTTTATGGTACTTTTGCAGTCTCGCGAATGCCTTTTGGGTTGTGTAATGCACCGACGACTTATCAATGGTGTATGATGGCTATTTTCACCGTCATGGTGGAGGATATTCTTGAGGTCTTTATGGATGATTTTTCTATGGTTGGGAATTCGTTTGAAGATTGCTTGAACAATTTGGATAGGGTATTGGCTAGATGTGAGGAGACAAATATGGTGTTGAATTGGGAGAAGTGTCACTTCATGTTCGAGGAAGGCATTATCCTTGGCCACAAAATTTCAAAGCATGGTGTTGAGGTCGACAAAGCCAAGATTAAGGTGATCGCCAAACTCCCTCCCCCTACATCTGTGAAAGGAGTAAGGAGCTTCTTGGGTCATGCGGGTTTCTATCGCCGATTCATCAAGGAATTTTCCATGGTGGTGAATTCATTGTATAAACTTTTGGAGAATGATGGCAACTTCCATTTCAATGAAGATTGTATGAAGGAATTCGAATTCCTTATGTTCAAGTTGACTACTACTCCCATTATCACCACATCGGATTGGAGCTTGCCTTTTGAGCTCATGTGTGATGCTAGTGATTTGAGGTTGGAGCAGTGTTGGGGAAAAGAATCAACAAAATTTTCCATCTGGTCTACTATGATAGCAAGACAATGAATGATGCCCAAGTCAACAACACAGTGACCCAAAAGGAGCTACTTCATATTGTTTTTGCTATGGAGAAGTTTCGGCCGTATTTGTTGGGTACTAAGGTGATTGTTCACACCGACCATGTGGATCTTTGGTATTTGATGAGCAAGAAATATTCTAAGTCAAGGTTAATGTGGTGGGTGCTTCTATTATAAGAGTTTTATCTAGAGATTCAAGACCGCAAGGGTAGTGAAAATCAAGTGGCAGACCACTTGTCCCGATTGGAGGAGGAAGGGAGGCCACATGACAGCCTTGAGATCAACAATTCATTTCCCAACGAGCAACTCCTAGCTGTTTCAATTACCGGGATGCCATGGTTTTCTGATCTAACCAATTATCTTGTGACTGGCATTGTACCGAATGAGTTCTCGTCAAACCAAAGGAAGAATCTCAAATGGGATGGCTTGGACTATTATTGGGATGAGCCGTATCATTTTTGGATATGTACTGATTGTGCAATCCGGTGATGTATTCCGGAGGAATAACAAATGGGAATTCTTAAGGCTTTCCACTCTTCACCACTTGGTGGTTACCACGGTAAAACTAGAACAGCTACAAAAGTTTTGAGTTGTGGATTCTATTGGCCTATTCTACAAGGATGCTAGTGAGCTTGTCAAGCATTGTGATGAATGCCAAAGGGCTGGTGGGATTTCTAAGAAGAATGAGATGCCTCTCACCACCATCTTGGATATTCATATCTTTGATGTTTAGGGTATTGATTTCATGGGACGGTTCGTGAGTTCTTGTGGGAACACTTACGTTTTGGTAGTTGTGGACTATGTGTCAAAATGGGTTGAAGCCGTCGCTTTACCCAACAACGAAGCTAGAAGTGTGGTGGCATTTTTGAAGATGAACATCTTTACAAGGTTTGGTACTGCGAGGGCCATTATTAGTGATTGGGGGTTTGCATTTTTGCAACCGTGCTTTTGATACCTTACTCACCAAGTATGGTGTCACTCATAAAGTCTCAACCCCCTACCATCCTCAAGCAAGCGGATAGGTTGAAGTCTCCAACCGGGAGATAGAGAGTATTTTGTCGAAGACTATGGATGCCAGTCGGACGGCTTGGTCAAGAAAACGTGATGATGCTCTTTGGGCTCATAGGACGGCCTACAAGATGCCAATTGGGATGTCTCCATATAGATTGGTGTTTGGGAAGGTGTGCCATATTCCGGTAGAAGTTGAGCATAAGGCCATGTGGGCTTTGAAGAAGTTGAACCTTGAGTGGGATGCCGCTATAAACTTAAGAGTGGCACATTTGAATGAGCTTGATGAATCCCGGTATCATGCCTACACAAGTTCGTTTCTTTACAAAGAGAAGATGAAGTACCTCCATGACAAGTATATCCACAACAAGGAGTTTAAAGTGGGTGATCTTGTGCTTTTGTTCAATTCTAGATTATGGATGTTTCTGGGCAAGTTGAAGTCAAAATGGAGTGGCCCCTTTGAAGTGGTGAATGTAACCCCCATTGGTGCTCTAGATGTGAAAAATAAGAATGATGAGGTTTTTAGAGTCAATGGGCACTGGCTTAAGAATTATCTTGGCAAGGTTGAAAATGGCCACACTGTGGTAGTTCTTCATTTCAAGTGATTAGTAATCTGTGTCGTGTCGTGACGTTAAATCAGACGCTTCTTGGGAGGCAACCCATGTGTCTTTTTCTTTTTCTTGCTTTTCTTCTTTAGATTAGATAGGCTTTGTTTTATGCTAACTAGTTTTGAACTGTATGCATGAATGGGGTGCATTGCAGGTACTACGCAAGAAAATTTGGCTAAGTGTCACAAAAGTGTGGTCCGCACCAGAATTAAGCGAACCGCACTGACACTCTGCGGCCGCACAATTCTATGTGCTGTCGCACAACTGGAGGATCAATAATGCATGTTCTCTGATGTTTGGCCTATCAACGTTCATTAGCAAAGTGTAGTCACACACATTTTTGTGCGGTCGCACAAATTTTTGTGCAGATCGCACCAAGTCTTCACAGGAGCAGGTAAGGAGTGCAGACCACACTCAAAATTATGTGGCCACACTCAGGTAGGTCTGGGCCTGATGGGTCAGAGTATAAATAGAGCGCTTCATAAAATTTTACATTTTTCGACTTCTTAACTCCCAACGCCCTAAGAAACTACCGTGCACTCCATTAGCTCTAAATCATCTCTCATTTCATCAATTTAGATTTTCACCTGCATCATTTACTACTGGTATGTTCAATCCACGTTAGATTTTTGTTCTTTCTTCTTAAATTATGTTTTTTTTTCTTTGATTAGTTTAGTTAATTTTAGGCCTATAAATGTCAAATGTGATTATTATATGCTTCAAAATCATGTGGGTAGCTTCGTATGTGTTAATTGGGGCATGGGTAAGTAGTTATCCATGTTTAATTGTGCAAATAATTTTGGTAAAAAAAACAATTCTTAAACCCTAAGTTACTGCCCATAAAATTCAAAATTGTACGGCCGCACTCACTTTTGTGCGGTCCGCACTTTGAACTTTTCGGCTGCACATACATTTGTGCGGTCCAAAACTCTCTGAGTTAGGGCAAGTGTGTGAATGAATTCTCCGTCCGCACTGAAAATTGTGCGGTCCGCATTGGACTTGTGCGGCTGCACTCACTTTTGTACGGTCCGCACTTATGAAACATAAGAGAACCCAGTAGTTTGAACCTGGGGCTATGCGGCCGCATTCACTTTTGTGCGGTCCGCACTCAGTAGTCTGCGGCTGCACTCGCTTTTGCACGGTCCGCATTGGCTCTTCTGAGCCTGCTTTACTACAACTTTCAAGCATGCTTCTATATACATCAGGAGTTCAAGTCTAACTGAATCATATTACTATTGTGTTGCGGATAATTGTTAGATCAAGGGGAAGAGGTGATACATCAAAAGGGAGGGTATAACCCTCCCGAGGTTGTGGTCGAAGCAAAGAGTAACCTGCCACTGGCCATCCAAAGAGTAATAAGCATTAAAGCTACAACCAAAAGAGCTCCCGAACCCTCCGAGACCAGTGAGTATCTCCCATATGGGGAGGCTTCTGAGGGCAACTCCGTGCAAGCACAACCGAAAGACCAATCACAATAAGTCTTGGGTAGATTACACTTGGTAGATGAATCATCGTCTTCTGCCACTTCTTTTGAAGGTTCGAAAGAGGGTAGCCAAGACTCTGAGCCCTCTTCCCCACATGCTCCAACTGCTCCAATTAATTTTGACGATGATGATGATGTCCCAGATGATGGGCAATGGGGTGATACTACAGTGGGAGGTTTACAGAGATCAAGGAGGTGAGATCTATGGGAAGACAGACTCGTCAGCGCTAATGCCATTGCAAAATTTAGAGAATGGTGGCCGCAGAGGTCTCTTACTCTTGATCGACAATTATTGATGAAAGATTTGAACAAGCACAATCCGAATGTCCTCAGGAAATTCCAAGAGAGAAAGGGATGGAAATGGTTCACCCACAGCGTTCTAGATGCAAATGAGCACTTAGTCAAAGAATTCTATGCAAATGTTGCTCAAAGATGCGGAATCTGAAAATCCACTTTGACTCATGTGCACTAAATTCATATGTAGGGTTTAAAAAAGTAGAAGCAGTGCAATACTTGGAAAAGATAGTTATGGGTGATGCAGCTCACCCGTGGCTAGCTGAGATTCTGGCAATCCGAGGGTCAACACCTTTGTGGCTCACAGCAGGGGTTCCAATAGTCCGAGCCACCCTAAACTTTGAAGTAAAAGGATGGCAGACAATTGTATGCAGCCACATTGATCAATGGCTCAATGAGAACAACCTTCCACTTCCCCGTGCAGTTTTGGTGGCAGTCGTTATGGCTGGGTATCCGATTAATGTTGGTGCCATCATGTCTATTGATACCCAATTTTTCCCTCATATATTTCAAAATGTATATATACTTTCAAAATAGTGCATGAGCATCAACTAGTATGTTTTCATAATTTTTTGTATTTTTAAAGGATTTTTCTAGCATTTTATTATATAAGTTATACCCAATTGCATCGCAACTAATTTTATAATAATTTTATTTGCTTAATTTTATAATTTATATTTATACCGAGCTTTGATTATTTCACAAATAGTCATATGTACATGTTAGGGTTATAATTGCAATAATAGCCCATCTATGCATAATTACCTTATTTCACAAGAAAATAATATTTTATATTTTTATAATGCTAAGTAATTATTTTAAATCATCTTCATGTATAAAAATTATTTTTATCATTTAATTAGCTATTTTTAAAAAACATTATTAATAAATTGGGTTAACAAATAGCCCCTTTAAATATGTTTAAATTCGGACCCCCCCCAGCCCAATTCAAATTAAACCTTACCCCAATCCGCCCCAGTCTAAATTAAACGAACCCTACCCGACCCAGAACCTCCTCTAATTGTGGCCGTTGATCTCTGAGATCAACGGTCCAAGTTATCCCTTTCCATTTTTAATCCACCGACCCCCAAACCCTACCCATTCTCTTCAATCGCACCCTCTCTGAATACTCTCCTCCTCTCTTCTCTCCTAGACAAAACTCAAACCCTAGCCGTCATCACCGGAAAAGTACTCGTTCCATGGGGTTCCTCTGTGATTTCAGGCCCCTGCAGGCCTCTTACCTCTTCTGGTTGTTCGATTTTGTTGTTTTATGAAAAATTCTTGAAGAGATCCTACTCAAATTTGTTCAAAACCATCTACCTACATTCGTCTTTGTTTGTGAGTACTACTATCTTCGTGTTTATGGCTCGAATCTATGGTTCCAAACAAGATTTTATTATATCTATGTCATTCTCTTAAAACCCTAGTCTTTTGCTACTCGAATATGGTCAGATCATTGTAGATCTGAGATAGTGTTAAGTTTATTTTGTTATTTCTCTTAAAAGACTTTCTGTGTTTTCTTATTAATAACCGATTTTTGTCTTCTCTAAAGCTAGGGTTTCACTGTTTTATGTTTCTGAAAAATACTAACTTTTTAAGTGTTTGACCTTAATTTTCTTTACTTGTTCGGCTGATTCTCATGGATGTGTTCTAAATCCCTAAGGTTTTGATCTCTAACGGGTTTTTTGTCAAAATGATTAGACATTAAATTGTTTCAACTATGGTTTTCTTCTTTACTATTTCGACCGATTCTTTTTGAGTTTCATCTGTATGCCTTTGACATATCCTAGGGTTTTGACTCTCTGACTCTTTATCCTGATGTCTTTTGCCTGTTATCTTTAACTCTGTCAACTAAGTTGTTAATTGATTTATTTACCTAAATTAGGGTTTTAATTTAGTACCCATATTTCCTTATTTAAGTTACTTGTTCCTACCATATTTATATATGTGTATCATTGGCTTAATTGTGTGTCCTGATTCCTAATTGATTCCAAAAATTATTTCTTACCTTATTAACCTTGCTCTTAATTACGGATTGATTATGTGTGAGATTTTCCTTAAATTAAGTGGTGCTTATTTTATTCTGTCCTCTTAATTCATTCCTGACTGATTGCTAATTGATTTTCATACTTTATGTATATGTGATTGATTCAGTACCTTATGTGACCTACCCTATTGCATGCTATGAAAACCTTTTTGTTCTGATTTTCAAAGGACAGACTCAGACTTACACGAACACTCAGAAAGCAACACACACACACACACAAGCTCTTGCTCTTATTAAAACCTTTCTGTTACTTGCGTTTTCTACATTGTCTAGCCGGCTGAAAGCCAAGGCTAGACTATTGGATCCTGCATACTTTCAACTTCATGTTTACTATTTCTTAACTGGTATGTCTCCACTTTTTCAATCACTCAATATGTTGTAATTAGACCTATGTGCTCCATGCTTATTGATCTTTATCAGCATATCTACTTTTATGTAATTAGACCTATGTGCTTAATGTTTATTACTCTTAATCAGCATGCCTACTTCCATGAAATTAGACCTATATGCTTCTTCTTTTCATCATGTCTGTGAGACCTATGTCTATTTGGTTTCTCAACTAGCGTGAGTTATGTCATGTTTTAAGTGTTCACCCCTTAACAGACTCCTAATTAATTCATGATTTCTATGCTCTCAACTTTTGTGACCTTTCTGTATGATTGTCTGATCCCAGCATGTTATTATCTGATTAATATATGCATGTATGTTCACCTAGTAATAGCTAATGGATTAAGGCCATGTGAAACCTTGTTCAAACTAATTGTTACTCTATCCTGTCTGTTGTGACTGCTGGAGTTCATGGCTAAACTCCTTCTACTAAATGTGTGCTGCTTGTGGTTCTTGTAATCTGCTTCTATGCACTTTTGATATCTAAACTATTTTTCCTGAAACCAAACTGTCTTCTATTTTTATACATTATTTTCAACTCCTACTCTTAGTTAACTAGGGTCCTGCCACCCCCAATATGATCACTGCTTAAGGTCCATGAGACTACTCTGAACTCTGACATATTGGGGCTGGTTCTCAATCCTTTATGAACTGCTTCTAAACATTTGTTCTCTAGTGTGAGCACCGCCCTAGGTTCTCGAAGCTCTTGGGAACTCTGACACACTAGAGATTTGGGTTCTTGTTACTTTGCCAATGATTATTATGTATCTCTAAATTTGGAGTTGTTATGGTTTAAACGTTGGGTTATTCGGATGCAATGGGCCAGCTGTAGGCCTCCTATAGTTATACACATTGTAATCTATTCATTTGCTTATTGTCTGTAATAGTTATTTGTAATAACGATGGGGCAATAGTGAATTGGGGAAAATTTGGGCTAGTTTAATGTTTGCATGAAAATATGGTAGAAACCCTACTTAAGGTGTCCACTTCTTTCAAATATTTTCACTACTATATGATAGATATCCTGCCTATAGGTATTTGATTTAATGCATTCTGTTACTGTGTGTAGTAGATAATATGCATATAGGATTTAGTTTGTTCAACATGTCCTGACCCATTTTTAGATGTAATGCCTATAGGACCAAAATAATTCTGAATATCCTTTCAAGATTCACACTATTGCACTTCGATACCATGCCTATAAGGTTGTCAAATTAATTTTTGCATTTAAATATCATGCTTGCAAAGTCTCAAAATCAGTTCTGCACTTTAAAAATCAGGCCGATAAGGTTTTAATCATTTCTGCATTTAGATGCCATGTCTATAGGAAATTCTAGAATCATTTCTGCATTTCGATGCCATGTCTATAGGAAATTCCACAATTATTTCTGCATTTAGATACCATGCCTATAAGGTTGTAAGATCAGTTTCTGCACTTAGAAATCATGCCTACAGGGTTTTAAGATAAAAGTAGCCTGCCAAAATCAGTAACTGTTTATAACTTAGACATCAGGTTTATAAAATTTTGTCCGGCTATCACTTAGGCAATCTTGTAGGCTAATTGGATTCTTGGTTTGAAATTGCTATCTTCTTGCCACTTGAAACTGCCCAGATTCAGGAAGTAATAAAATAAGTAGGCAAACTAATTAGGTATTTACTTCCCTAATGAAACTTCTTCATATTTTGTGCTCATCTAGATATCCTGCTATAGGACTTTAAATTATTTAAAAACTATTTGTTTGAGGTGTGCAATTGTTTTCTTATTTGTGGAGCTAAATATGAGCCCCTTAATTGCATCTTTATGCGATAGTCCTATTTGACTTTTTGTTTGTTGATTAGTTTTCTCCTTTTTAAACAACCTAAGTGAGTCTAGAACTTCCATAAATAGAGGTCCTAAACACCTCCAGGGTCGCAGGTAAGGGACGAGTAATGCACGCGTAAGGCACATATTGGATATTGTTAGAACGCTTAGGTAACGATAATTAAGGGAGGTTAATCGGGTAGTAAAGGATATGATGACTTGTGCGCTAATGCTATATGTAGCACCCCAACTTGGGGAGATTACCATGTATTGCACAGAAGTGACCCTATAGGCCAAAAAACCTAGGACCCCTTTACTCCTTGTTTTAAACATAATATCTATTTTGCTTTATTTGCTTATATGACTAATTCATCTAATTCGAGTATGGCTGAGACCCACCGTTGTGGATCTCGAGGGGTGCATAACACCTTCCCCTCAAGGTAATTTTGAGCCCTTACCCAATCTCTGGTAATGCAAACCGATGTATGAGTTATTTGATTTAGGTACCCTAACGCACCTTAAATTCATTAGCTGGCGAACCCCGCGAGGAAAAAGGGGGTGCGACAGTATGGCGACTCTGCTGGGGATATATTTAGTCTCTTACCATAATGAACTTATTTTTGTGAATTAGTCTTAAGCATGCTCTATTCTGTTAATACATGTGCACCCTTTCCCCTTCCCCCTTATTTGGATTTAGTTGCCTATTTCTCAAGCATTCATAATTTCTTTTATTACAGAAACTGACTTGTCTTCTTGTTTTCTTTCTTAACGTCTTTTAATTATTAAATGCCGCATTTATAGTTTTTATGTGCAAATATGTGACAACATGTTATTTATTGTTGCGTAAATCATGTTCAACATCATATTCCACTCGTACGTAATTAATCTTATAGCAACGCTTGATGAATGTTTGCGCTCTTCCTATATATCACCTTTTTAATTTGAAAAGGCGTATTTGTGGTAAAACTAGTCGATCAGCGGTGCAATCGACGGTTTCGTGCATTCCCCCCTCAAGTTTTCCACTTGAGGTTATCAGTCTAGACCTTTCTAGAAACCTTACACTGATTAATTGTACATGCATCATGGTCAAACCTAGCCAGGTTAATATGTTGTCCACATAATAACCCTTTTAAGATAAGCCTCGTCCAAAAGTCCATTGGGTTTTCAATAATCCCAAAAGACGCAACCACGATTGTGTGCATTAATTTGGAGAAATAAGTGCCAATATGCTAATTATTGTTGTATAAATAGTCAGATCTATAGGGGAAAGGGCCTAACAATATTTGTTTTGTAGAAAATGAGGCACGAGGTCCCCAGGTTCGGCATAGTTCGTAACATACCACCATTGTTGCTAGATTGATGAAAGGATCTTCCGTCGAGTGATAAGAATCGTGTGAAAAGGGTCCGGGGAGATTTACCTTCTTTATTGAGCCTTCAGCCAAACAACATGTTAATCGAAGCTACCACAATGTTCTTGACAAAGAAAGAGCCATAATGTTCTGGACACAAAAATGACCCCCCTCTTGGAAGAAATAGGGGGATTCGTTGGGTTGCCTTGGGAAAGTGCTAGTTTACCGGCACCGAAAAATCGCACTACTAGGGTGTTTCTGAAGATGATGGGATTAAAGAAGAATGATGACTTAGAGTGCTTGAAAAGTTCCTACATACCCTTCGACTTTCTCTATGAACGATATGGTCACAACATATCTTACCGTATCTTTGATGACGAATTCTCCATCACTTTTTTGGGGTTGATCCACCGCAGAGTTTTTTTGTTCATTATCTTGGGTATGCTAGTGTTACCGATCCAAGGAGATATAATCCACACCACACTGGCCATGGTAACCAAAACCTTGATGGAGGGGATCGAAGGGCAGACATAATACTATTGACCATATGATCTTAGCATACATATACCGGGCCTTGTAGCACTGTCAGAAGGGGAACAAATACTTCGAAGGTTGTAATCTACTGCAATAAGTTTAGTTGTTAGAACATCTCCAAAAAGGTCAATACCATCAGGAATTTCCGAGAAGGCCTTGAAATGGTCACATATCCTTCCATCATCCCAATAAAATGACCTATATCCCAGACAGGTTTGCTTAACCAGATGATGTTGTAGGATGGGTGTAGTTTTTCAACAATTTGACCAAGGATCATGTTCAATAGATGTTTGAGTGGTTCCCTACTGACGAGTTCATCATCAGATCCAAGGATGCTCCACACTTGTTACAGATCGGGTTAAGGGGAATATACCCTTATGCTCCCTTCAGGGTTGTGAGACAAGCATCAGGAAGCAGGTCAGACCGCGAGTTCCTAAAATGAGTCACTTCATAGCTGATTTTTCAAGGTGACGCCATTCCATAAAAAAATGAAATACAACATATGTGGCACTTGAAGATTATTGTGGAAAAGGATACCATCGAGCCAGATCGATATCATGCTGGTCATGTGTACTTCTACCCCTCTTGGTTGGATGATAACATAGGGGGAATATTCGAACCAAGGGTTGGTCCAGGAAACAGGGTCATAGACAAAGTTGCCAAAGCATAGGTAAAATATAACAAACTACGCAAAAGGGTGAACGAGTCTGAGGTCGAGCACATGGAGCGACACAAGACCGACATGAAACTAATCAATGAATGGAGCGAGAGGGCTGTTAAATCAAGCAAAATGCTGGAGTATCTGATAGAATTAGAGGGGAAGATGAGGAAGAGAGTCACTGATTGCCAAAATGCTGAAGGAAGTGAAGGAGGACATTTAGCAAGGGTATATTTACTGTTGAACTTGCGCGAACTGGGGGATCTTATCGACAAGAGCATCCAGCCTGGAGAAGGTCCTTTTAGGACCAAGTAGAATAGGTTTATTTGCTTTTTCAAATGTAATAAGATCAAGTGCCATTAGTGACTTATCATATTTAGTGTCGTTTTGGGGGATCATCTATTTTACATTAATGAAATGAGGCAATTATTGGCACTGAAATTCTTCAAATCTATTTGTCGCAGGCCTACCTCGGGCACAACGAGGCTCCAAAATTAGGATGCAAATTTACATTCCCGCAATATGTGTTTAAATATCGCAAATCTTTTAGAATCCTTACTAACTTCTTTACCTTTTTTTTTTCTTTTTTATTATTATTCCCTTCCTCAAAGGTTGGTTCGCACAAACTGCTATCATCAGCATATCACACCAGATCTAGAGGCCCTCCACCACCTCCTCCTCCAAGTAATACGAAAAGGAGAGGAAAAAACTAATATGGATGACATGAGTGGTATACGAAAATAAAATGCTTAGAACATTGAAACCTCAGACGGTCGAAGTACCCCGACACAAAATGACTTGCTTTTATGATTGGAACGGAAAATACTGGAGCTACAAGGAGAACTTGAGCAGGTCCACAACTTGGCAAACCTCTCCCCCACTCTGAATGTCCTAGATGTCAACCAACCAAATGTTCAAAACCCAACACCTCCTCAAAATACGCCAAACCAACGTCCACAAAATTGTCCCGCTCCCCATAAGTACACCAGACCACCTCAAAACCCAGTCCTTTACCAATACATACTCCTCCACAACACCATCATAAACCAACCTATTAACCACAAACCACAACCTATCATACTCCTCAAAACACACCACAACCTATTCCCCATTCTCAAAACTCAACCAACGACCACCACTATGCTCAAGCCCATGACACTCACAAAAAAAACCCATATACATGGAAACCGTACCCTGCTCCACTCTACCAATCTCCTATACACCAGAATTCGCTGAGAAGGACCTGCTCATCAAGAACATGGCCGAGGAACTCAAGAAGTTGACAAGTCGAGTTCAGGGTGTTGAAGGAGGTAAAGAGATAGAAGGTTTGAACTACGAGGATTTATGCATACAACCATATGTGGAACTGCCGGAGGGTTACAAACTTCCCAAGTTCAGGATGTTTGACGGAACGGGCGATCCCAAGGTTCATTTCACGACTTATTATGACAAGCTCGTGGGGGTCAAAAAAGATGAAAGGATCCGAATGAAGCTCTTCATGAGAAGTCTTACCGGAGATGCCCTGTACTAGTAAATAAGCCAGAACCATAAGAAGTGGGCTAATTGGCTAAGCGTGGCATCAGAATTTATGGATCAGTTCAGGTTCAATAAGGAAAATGCACCAGATGTCTTCTACATCCAGAACCTAAAGAAGAAGCCAATTGAGACTTTTCGTAAGTATGCTACTCGGTAGAGATCAGAAGCAGCCAAGGTCAGACTAGCATTAGACGAGAAACAGATGAACAAGTTCTTTGTCAGGGCACAGGACCCACAATATTATAAAAGGGTAATGGTCATTGAGAACCACAAGTTCTCCGACTTCATCAAACTCATAGAAAGGATTGAAGATGGTATTAAAAGTGGGATGGTGACAAATTTTGAGGCACTGTAGGCCACAAACAAGCATTGCAATCAGGTGGCATATCAAAAAATAAAGAAGTGTGGGCAGTAATGGTGGCGGAAGGTCCAAAACCTCAGCTTACATACCAAACACCTCCACCCACATACCAAACACCTCAACCTACATACTAAACCTCACCTTCAAGATATTCCCAACCTACCACCGCCTATTACACTTACAACACCCAATCGGCCTACTATCATTCACCTCCAACTCGTCCAAATTACCAGAAACCCCAACCTAATTTTGATCAAAAACCACCCAAACAATACACTGCCATTGCTGAACCTATCGACTAGTTGTACAAAAGGTTTAGGGTTGTTGGTTATATCAGCCGTATTCCTGATGTGGCAATGGAGAATTCATCTTATTGGGTCAACCCAAATAAAACATGTGCATATCAGCACAACATTGACGAGTGCCGGACATTGAAAGATAAGATCCAGACATTGGTTTATAATAAGGTCATACATGGGAGGAAGCTGCACCCAACGTCCGCAAAAATCCTCTTCCAGATCATAGGGGTGAAAGGGTCAATGTGATAGAAACTGATGAGGAGTGGGATCCTGAGGGTTCAATTGGACATATCAAAGAGGGCGACGATCATAAAATCATGTAGTCACTATCAATCCTATTGTGGTGCAGGTACAGCGGCCAGTTGAGGTAACTACATCGGTTCCATTTGAGGTGGAAGTAACACCACCTGCAACCACACATGTTCCATTTGAGGTAGAAGTGTCCACACCTTTCACAGTGATAGTAGAAGCCACGCCTCCTTTCAAGTCCAATGCCTTACCTTAGGATCACGTTGTCGAAGCTAGGCAAAAGGGAAAAGCGAAGATGGAAGAATCTGGTGTCGCACAGAGAATGACCAGAACTGGAAGGATCTATACACCCGAACATTTGGAAAGATCAATCAAGGAGGCTATTACTAAACAACCTGTCATTCAAACTAGACCGGACGATCTTTGGAGGAAAGTACATGAGAGGGGTACTCTATCGCCGGTCTTTTAAACAAGACCCCTGCCCAGATATCCATCTTGTCACTATTGCAAAATTCAAAGGCGCATAAGAATGCTTTGATGAAGATGTTGAATGAAGATTATGTGCCCAACAATATCACCTGCGCAGAAATGGCCAATATAGTAGGGCAAGTGCTAGAGAGTCATAAGATCACATTCCACAAGGATAAATTACCTCCTGAAGGGTTAAGTCACAACCGGGCACTTCATATCACGGTACAGTTTGAAGATAAATTCATTTCCAAGGTCTTAATAGATGGGGGTTCAAGCGTCAACATTTGTTCATTAACTACTCTAAAAAAATTGGGCAAAGATTTCCATGAGATATGGGCAGGAAGTATGAATGTGAAAGCATTTGATGGGTCTCAAAGAGCCACGATTAGGAAATTAACCTTTGCCTGCAGATGGACCAACATGGTTGGATGTTGAATTACAAGTGCTAGACATGTCTGCTACATACAATCTTCTGTTGGTTCGACCTTGGATACATTCCGCTGGGGCCGTGGCTTCCACGCTACATTAGGTCGTGAAGTTCGAATGAAACCATCAGGAGGTAATCATTCACGGAGATTGAAGTAACCCCATTTACAACAGTCAAACTATCCTGGTTATTGAGAATATGAGAAGGTTGAGCGGAGAAACTTATCATCACATTGAACATGTCAACGCAATTGATAAGGACAGGTGGTGGAGCAACAAAATATAAAGCATACTGGCATGGTCTAGGTATGAACCCGGCAAAGGTCTTGGGAAGAATCTCTAGGGCATTACCAAGTCGGTACAGTTGAAACTTCACGACACAACTTTCGGGTTGGGGTCCATATATACCTGGCAGGAGTATAATGACTGGTCGCCACCATGGCGTGGTCCTTATTACCCTCCCGAGCAACCAGTGCCACATCTGGTCAGACTTTTCATCAACCGGTACAATTTGGGGATCTGTAGAGGAAGAAGCTTTGGCTGGGTTGAGAGACATGTTCCTGGACGATGAGAATATGGATTGTAATGTGATAATTGAGGAGGAGGAAGAAGGCCTCACCATTCGGACTATGAAGAAGGGAGTTGTTCTCAATAACTGGACCGACATACCATCCCAGGCCCGCCGAGTCCCTGGGTAGCTTGGCATTTTGCCTGCTTTATTTTTATAGCCATGCTAGGCATTTCAGATGTTTTCAGTAATTTTGGTTTTAAAGACGCATTTTGTTTTGAAATAATTTCTCGAGTCATCGAGCGGTACTTGTTTTGGATTTTTTCATAATTTAATCAATGCATTGCTTTTAATTATTCATTATTATCTTTCACATTTTCTTTCTACAATGTTATTATTACTTTTCCTGATGAACCGATGACTGTGACATGTATGAGACAATGCAACATAAGGATAGTGACTCAGAAGAAGAAGATGATACACTTGAGGAAGTTGTCAGAGAGGTTGAGAACTTTGAGAACAAACCTAAGTCCAACCTGGACGAAACCGAAGCAATTAATTTGGGAGACGCCGAAATCGTTAAGGAGACTCGCATAAGCATTACCTTATCACCGTTAGAAAAGGAAGAGTACATTCGTTTCCTGAAGGAATATGAGGTTATCTTTGCATGGTCAAATAATGACATGACTAGTCTGAGCACATCCATAGTGGCTCATATGTTGCCTACCAATCCAATGTGTCCGCTGGTAAAGTAGAATCTTAGAAAGTTCAAACCAGATATGAGCCTGAAAATCAAGGAGGAGATCACTAAGCAAATCAAAGCCAAATTCCTTAGGGTAGTTGAGTACCCAACCTGGTAAGTCAACATTGTACCGGTTCTGAATAAAGATGGGAAGGTTAGGTTATGTGTCGACTATCAGGATTTAAACAAAGCTAGTCCCAAGGACGATTTTCCACTGCCAAATATACACATCCTGATCGACAATTACGCTAAGCGTGAACTCCAATCCTTTGTAGATTGCTTCGCGGTTTATCACCAAATCTGGATGGACGAAGAAGACGCAGAGAAAATAGCATTCATTACACCGTGAGGAGTGTACTATTACAAGATGATGCCATTCGATCTAAAAATGCTGGGGCTACTTATATGAGAGCCATGACAACCATCTTCCATGATATGATATACGAGTAAATAGAGGGGTATGTTGACGATGGCGTCATCAAATCCAAGAGGGTCGCAGATCATATATCAGACTTGAGAAAGTTCTTTGACATGCTAAGGAGGTACAATATAAAACTGAACCCCGCAAAATGTGTATTCGGGATTCCTATAGGAAAGATGTTGGGATTCATTGTCAGCCACCGAGGAATCGAGTAAGACCCATCCAAAGTTAAGGCTATTTAAGAATTGCCACCACCAAAGAGCAAGAAGGACGTGATGAGCTTCCTAGGACGTCTCAACTACATCAGCCGCTTCATAGCACAGTCCACAGTTATATGTGAACTCATCTTCAAAATGTTGAAGAAAAATGCTGAAACAAGTTGGATCGAAGATTGTCAGAAGGCTTTTAACAAAATCAAGGAATACATGTCTACACTGCCACTCCTGGTCCCGCTAGAACCTGAAAGACCTTTGCTACTCTATCTATCCATGTTAGATGGAGCTTTTAGATGTGTTTTGGGTCAACATGACGAGACAGGAAGAATGGAGCAAGCCATATACTACTTGAGCAAGAAGTTCACACCTTATGAAGTACGATACTCCCTTCTGGAACGTATTTGCTGTGCTTTGACCTGGACATCTCAAAAATTGAGGCATTTCTTCTATGCCTATACCCCATACCTCATATCCAGGATGGACCCT
This sequence comes from Nicotiana tabacum, assembly GCF_000715075.1. Lineage (NCBI taxonomy): Eukaryota > Viridiplantae > Streptophyta > Magnoliopsida > Solanales > Solanaceae > Nicotiana > Nicotiana tabacum. The sequence continues at coordinate 29,344,488 of NC_134085.1, forward strand.
CCAAAGTACATCTTTCAGAAGCCCATTCCAACCGGGAAGTTAGCTAAATGGCTGATATTGTTAAGTGAGTTCGATATCGTCTATGTAACTTAGAAGTTGGTCAAAGGAAAAGCATTGTCAGACCATCTTGCTGAAAATCCTGTGGGTGGAGAATATGAACACTTGAAAACGTATTTTCCTGAAGAAGAAGTATCATTCGTAGGAGAGGACATTGCTAAAGCTTACGACAGTTAGAGAATGTTCTTTGAGATGGAGCTACAAATTTTAAAGGAGTGGGCATCGGGGCAGTTTTGGTATCAGAAACAGGTCAACATTACCCTGTATCCGTGAAGCATAGGTTTCCATACACCAACAACATGGCAGAATATGAGGCTTGCATCATGGGGCTCAATTTGGCCATCGATATGAATATACAAGAGCTACTAGTAATTGGTGATTCAGATCTTCTGGTGCATCAGGTTCAAGGAGAATGGGCTACGAAGAACACCAAGATACTTCCATACTTGTATCATTCGCAGGAGTTGATGAAGAGATTCCCAAATATAGAATTCAAACATGTTCCCAGAATTCAAAATGAGTTCGCAGACGCACTGGCCACCCTGTTATCAATGATACAACATCTAGATAAGAGTTTCATCGATCTCATCTCAGTGAGGATCCACAATCAACCGTCTTATTGTGCTCATGTTGAAGAGGAAGCAGATGGAAAATCTTGGTTCCACGACATCAAGGAATATTTGTCAAAAGGAGAATACCTAGAGCAGGCAAACCATACTCAAAAACGCACTCAACGGAGGTTATCCAATCACTTCTTCTAAAGTGGAGGGACCCTATTCAGAAGAACTCCTGATCTGGGGTTGTTAAGGTGTGTTGATGTAAAGGAGGCTTCCAAATTGCTTGATAAGATACATGCCGGAACTTGCGGACCACATATGAACGGTTTTATTCTAGCCAAGAAGATACTCAGAACTGGATACTTTTGAATGACCATGGTAACGGATTGCATCTGGTATGTTCAGAAATGCCACCAATGTTAGGTGCATGCAGACATGATAAAGATACCACCAAATAAGCTCAATGCAACAAGAGCACCTTGTCCTTTCGCTGCCTTGGGAATGAATGTCATCGGTCCGATCGAGCCCACCGCTTCAAACGGGCATCAGTTCATTTTAGTGGCTATTGACTACTTCACAAAATGGGTAGAGGCCGTATCTTACAAAGCTATAACCAAGAAAGTCATCGCAGACTTTGTTAAGGATCACATTGTTTGCCGATTCAGGGTTCCTGAGTCTATTTTCACTAATAATGCCATCAATCTCAACAGTGATCTTATGAAATCCATGTGTGAAACCTTCAAAATCAAGCACAAAAACTCTACAGGATACAGACCTTAAATGAATGGAGCTGTGGAAGCTACCAATACAAATATCAAGAAAATATTAAGGAAGATTGTAGAAAATCAGAAAAGATGGCACGAGAAGTTGCCCTTTGCCCTATTGTGGTACCGCATTATGGTCTACATATTAAGTGGGGCAACTCCCTATTTACTGGTTTATGGTACCGAAGTTGCCATTCCAATAAATTTCGTTGTACGCAGGATGACCAAAGGATTAAACTGAGGCAGAATTTTGAGGAGGACCCTCAAAATTCTATCCCAAGGAAGTTGCAATGTCTCTAAAAAGTGTTACAATAATTAGTTCATCTAATTTACTTGATATTACATATCACTATTTTTTCTAAAATAATTCTATTTCGTCAATAAGTACGTATTTTCGAAAACTTCATTTCTATGGCAGCTAGGTGTTACCTAGGGTAACTCGAATAGGGTTCCAAAAGTAGAACAAAGCGAAGCAAGAAGACAAGAGCTCGAACCAACCTCCCCATAAAAATCTCACGATATTCCTTTGGATGCAGGCGTGGTGAACATAATAGGAGTATTCACAAATATGCACATATCAAAGTCACTATCAATCAAGCCACCAGATGTAACTATATTTCCACCTAAGAAATATTCTACTCTTATTTGCTACTTATTCACTACATAAGTCTAAGAACCGCCTTCTCCTTGCGTGAGCCTAAGCCATGCCTCCATATTCGCATAAGGCTAAGCACTGCCTTTTCTTTGCATGAGACTAAGCCCTGTCTTAAATCTTGCATGAGGCTAAGACCTGCCTCCCTTTTTGCATAAGGCTAAGCATTGCCTTCTCCTTGCATGATACTAAGCCCTGTCTTATATATTTCACGAGGCTAAGCCCTGCCTCCATATTTGCATAAGGCTAACCATTGCCTTCTCTTTGCATGAGACTAAGTCCTGTCTCAAATCTTGCATGAGGCTAAGCCTTGCCTCCACATTTGCATAAGGCTAAGCATTTCCTTCTCTTTACATGAGACTAAACCTTGTCTCAAACCCTACATGAGGCTAAACCCTACCTCCATATCTACATAAGGCTAAGCACCGCCTTCTCTTTGCATGACACTAAGCTCTATCTCAAATCTTGCACAAGGCTAAACCATTCCTCCTTATTTTCATAAGGCTAAGCATTGCCTTCTCTTTGCATGAGACCAAGCCTTGTCCCAAATCTTGCATGAGACTAAGCCCTGTCTCAAAAGTCGCATGAGGCTAAGCCCTACCTCCATATTTGCATAAGGCTAAGCACTGCCTTCTCAAGGGGACTAAGCATTGTATTCCCTTGTATAAGTGTTGCTCTATTTTAACTTTGCATTATCTTCTTCTCTCGGGGCTAAGCGCTTCCCCCAAACTCTGTACGAGGCTAAGCATTGCCTTGTTATTACCTTTGGTATCATGTATTTGCACTTCATGGGCTGATGTATAGCTAACTTGTCCAAAGACATCATAGTCCGAAGGCATCATCCTCATAGCATGAAGACACCATGTCATGGCCTGAGGATCTCTCATATTGCACATCATTATTCAAAGGCATCATGGTTCAGAGGCATCATTCTCATAGTCTGAGGACATTATTTCATGGCCTGCAAATCCCTTATCTCATGATTTATGGCCCATGACGTCATGGTATAAGGACGTCATCCTCACCGTCCAAAGACAATCTTCATGGTCCAAAGGGAACATGCATCATGTTTAAATTCTCGCAATATTCTATATACTCACATGCATTGTGTTTTAAGTTTTGCAGGTAATTCAGGAAGTAACCGTTCTTTAAACAGGAACAACCTTCGCTTCGGTTTCCACTCATACCCTTCCAGTTTCCATTTATGCTTTATCATTATTTCAAACGTAATCGACTCCCATCTTACTCTGTGACCATTTAGATATATGCCCTATAATACATCAGTTACACTCTAGACTCATAATCATAACTCCATCCGATATTACCTTTCACAAAAGAACCTTTTCTGAAACTTGCCACCATTCCTTTAATAAATCTATCAGTCTCATTCACCATTAGGTGCAGAACTACACATGGCCTGATTCTTGTAAAACCAGGGACATAAGGGTAGCTTAGAGACCAGGGTTCGGCCTCTATTTTTCAAAACATCTCATTCGGTCAAAATCGGTCATCATTTCTTTACCTTAAAACTCTTTCATCCTTCTCGGGTAAAGAGGGGCATCTATTGATACGTAATTTTTCCCTCATATATTTCAAAATGCATATATACTTTCAAAATAGTGCATGAGCATCAACCCGTATTTTTCCATAATTTTATGTATGTTTTAAAGGGTTTTTCTAGAATTTTATTATATAAGTAATTACTAATTGCATCACAAATGATTTTATAATAATTTTATTTACTTAATTTTATCATTTATATTTATACTAAGCTTTGATTATTTCACAAATAGCCATATGTACATGTAAGGGTTATAATTGTAATAACTTTGCAATAATAGCCCATGTGTGCATAATTACCTTATTTAAAAAGAAAATAACCTTTTATATTTTTATAATGCTAATTAATTATTTTAAATTTTCTTCATGCATAAAAATCATTTGTATCATTTAATTAGCTATTTTTACCAATTATTTTATTAATAAATTGGGTATTTAACAAATAGCTCCTTTAATTATTTTTAAATTCGGACACCCCCAGCCCAATTCAAAGTAAACCTTAGCCCAATCCGCCCCAACCCAAATTAAATGACCCCTACCCGACCCAGAACCTCCTTTAATCGTGGTCGTTGATCTCTAAGATCAATGGTCCTCGTTATCCCTTTCCATTTTTAATCCACCGACCCCCAAAACCTACCCATTCTCTTCAATTGCGCCGTCACTGAATCCTCTCCTCCTCAATTCTCTCTTAGACAAAACTCAAACCCTAGCCGCCATCACTGGAAAACTACCCATTCCATGGGGTTCCTCTGTTATTTCAGCACCTGCCGGCCTCTTACCTCTTCTGGTTATTCGATTTTGTTGTTTTATGAAAGAATCTTGAAGAGATCCAACTCAGATTTGTTCAAAACCGTTTATGAATCTACCAACGGTCATCTCTATTTGTGAGTACTATTATCTTCGTGTTTAAGGCTTTAATTATGGTTCCAAACCAGATTTTCTTTCATCTCTGTCATTATCTTAAAACCCTAGTCTCTTGCTACTTGAATCCGTTCGGATCCTTGTAGATCTGAGATATTTTTAGGTTTATTTTGTTATTTCTCTTAAAACACTTTTTGTGTTTTCTTACTATTAACCGATTGTTTGTCTTCTCTAAAGCTAGGGTTTCGCCCCTTTAAGTTTATGAAAAATACTAACTTTTTAAGTGTTTAACCTTAATTTTCTTTACTTGTTCGACTGATTCTCATGGCTGTTTTCTAAAACCCTAGGGTTTTGATCTCTAACGGGTTTTCTGTCAAAATGCTTAGACATTTAATAGCTTTCTATTATGGTTTTCTTCTTTACTATTTCGACCGATTCTTTTTGGATCTCATCTCTATGCCTTTGACATATCCTAAGGTTTTGATTCTCTGACTATTTATCCTGTTGTCTTTTGTCTGTTACCTTTAACTTTTTCAACTAAGTTGTTTATTGATTCACTTACCTAAATTAGGGTTTGAATTTAGTACCCATATTTCCTTATTTAAGTTTTACTTGTTCCTACCCTATTTATGTATCCGCATCATTGGCTTGATTTTGTGTCCTGATTCCTAATTGATTCCGGAAACTATTTCTTACCTTATTAACCTTGTTCTTAATTACAGATTGATTCTGTGTGATATTTTTCCTTAAATTAAGTGGTACTTATTTGATTTTGTCCTCTTAATTGATTCCTAACTAATTGCTAATTGATTTTCATAACTTGTATATATGTGATTGATTCATTACCTTATGTGACCTATCCTATTGCATGCTATAAAAACCTTCTTGTTCTTATTTTCAAAGGACAGACTCAGACTTACACGAACACTCAAAAAGAAACACACACAAGCTCTTTCTCTCATTCAAACCTTTCTGTTACTTGTGTTTGCTACATTGTCTAGCCGGCTAGAACCCAAGGCTAGACAATTGGATACTACATACTTTCAACTTCATGTTTGCTATTTCTTAACTAGTATGTCTCTACTTCTACTATCATTCAATATGTTGTAATTAGAACTATATGCTTCATACTTATTGATCTTAATCGGTATATCTACTTCTATGTAATTAGACCTATGTGCTTCATGTTTATTACTCTTAATCAACATGCCTACTTCCATGAAATTAGACCTATGTGCTTCTTGTTTTCAGCATATCTGTTAGACCCATGTCTATTTGGTTTCTCAACTAGCATGAGTTTTGTCCTGGTTTAAGTGTTCACCCCTTAACAGACTCTTGATTAATTCATGATTTCTATGCTCTTAACTTTTGTTATCTTTTGTATGATTGTCTGATCCCAACATGATGTTCTCTAATTAATTTATGAATGTATGTTCACTAGTAATAGCTAATGGATTAAGGCCATGAGAAACCTTGTTCAAACTAATTGTTACTTTGTCCTGTGTGTTGTGATTGCTGGAGTTCATGGCTGAACTCCTTCTGGTAAATGTGTGTTGCTTGTGGTTCTTGTAATCTGGTAATCTTCTTCTATGCACTTCTGAAATCCAAACTATTTTTCCTGAAACCAAATTGTCTTCCATTTTTATACATTATTTTGAACACTTACTCTTAGTTTACTAGGGTCCTACCACCTCAATGTTAGCACTGCTTAGGGTCCATGAGACTCCTTTGAACTTTGACACATTGGGGGTGGTTTCCAATCCTTTATGAACTGCTTCTGAACATTTGTTCTCTAGTGTGAGCACTACCATGGGTTCTCGAAGCCCTTGGGAACTCTGACACACTAGAGATTTGGGTTCTTGGTACTTTGTCAATGATTGCTGTGTATCTCTGAGCTTTGGAGCTATTATGGTTTGAAGGCTTAGGTTATCCGAATGCATTGGGCCTACTACAGGCCTCCTATAGTTATGCACATTGTAATCTATTCATTTGCTTAAGGTCTGTATTAATTATTTGTAATAACTATGGGGCAATAGTAAATTGGGGAAAACTGGGCCTAGTATAATGTTTGCATGAAAATGGGGTAGAAAACCTGCTTTAGGTGTCCACTTCTTTCAAATATTTTCGCTACAATATGCTAGATATCCTACCAATAGGTATTTGTTTCAATGCATTCTGTTACTGTGTGTAGTAGATAACATGCCTATAGGATTTAGTTTGTTCAACATGTCCTGACCCATTTTTAGATGTTATGCCTATAGGACAAAAATAATTCTGAATATCCTTTCAAGATTCACACTACTTCATTTAGATACCATGCTTATAAGGCTATCAAATTAATTTCTGCATTTAAATACCATGCCTGCAAAGTCTCAAAATCAGTTATGCACTTAAAAAATCACGCCAATAAGGTTTTAATCATTTCTGCATTTAGATGTCATGTCTATACAAAATTCCAGAATCATTTCTGCATTTAGATGCCATGTCTATAGGAAATTCCAGAATCATTTCTGCATTTAGATACCATACATATAAGGTTGTAAGATCAACTTCTACACTTAGAAATCATGCCTATAGGGTTTTAAGATAAAAGTAGCCTGCCAAAATCAGTAACTGTTTATAGCTTAGACATCAGGTTTATAAAATTCTGTTCGGCTATCACTTAGGCAATCTTGTAGTCTAATTGGATTCTTGGTTTGAAATTGCTATCTTCCTGCCGCTTGAAACTGCCCAGATTCAGGATGTAATAAAATCAGTAGGCAAACTGATTAGGTATTTACTGCCTCACCTTAATGAAACTGCTTCATATTTTGTGCTCATCTAGATATCCTGCTATGTGACTTTAATTCGTTTAAAAACTCTTTGTTTGAGGCGGACAATTGTTTGCTTATTTGTCGAGGTAAATATGAGCACCTTAATTGCATCTTTATGTGATAGTCCTATTTGATATTTTGTTTGTCTCTTAGTTTTCTCCTTTTAAAACAACATAAGTGAGTCTAGAACTTCCTTAAATAGAGGTCCTAAACACCTACAGGGCCACAAGTAAGGGACGAATAATGAACGCATAAGGCACGTACTGGATACTGTTAGAACTCTTTGGTAACAATAATTAAGGGGAGGGTAATCACGTTGTAAAGGATATGATGACCTGTGCGCTAATGCTATGTGTAGCACCCCAACTTGGGGATGATTACCAAGTATTGCACAGAAGTGATCCTATAGGCCAAAAAACCTAGGACCCTTGTACTCCTTGTTTAAAACGTAATATCTATTTTGCTTTATTTGCTTATATGACTAAGTCAACTAATTCGAGTTTGTCTGGGACCCACCATTGTGGACCTCGATGGGTACCTAACACCTCCCCCTCAAGGTAATTTTGAGTCCTTACCCAATCTCTGGTAATGCAAACCGATTTATGAGTTATTTGCCTTAGGTGACCTAGCGCACCTTAAATCCGTTAGGTGGAAACTCTTCAAATTCCATACCCCTTCCCAAAAGGAAATGATTTGTCCCAAAGAATGTCGAAACTCGGACTCCACGAGGAAAAAAGGGGTGCGACAATGTCCACCAATATGACTTTAGCTGTCCTAAATGGTGAAAGATCCTATCCGTACCCAAACTTCCTCAAAGAATACTTCAAGGATCAAAGGGTGGAGCCGAGACATTATGATACCGAAGTAAAGGCAATGAAGCCTTTCTCATGGCACCACCTTCAAGGAGCTGATAATAAGAAATTCAAGGGTAAGTCTACTACCTCCACTGGCCAGCCTGAGGAGCCAACGGTAGTAGTTACTAATTCAACTGTCTAGCCTTCCACAGCAGCCGGTACATCCATCGGGACATCAGTCATGCCACCTTCATCTCCTAGACCAACTGCTTCTACTTGACTATTAGTGTCGGCTTTATCTACTTATCCTCAGACTGCGTTGCGAGTCTCCCAGAGATTGGAGAGTCTCAACAACTGGATGCAGGCAGCTATTACAAAACTAACTGACATATCCAGTGATGTTATAGCATATTCCTCCGGCCCAACAGCCCCAACAGAGCCACATGTACCTCTGTTAGTGGAGGAACATTGAAAAAGATTCTAGAGAAACAGAAGACCATTATGGATACTCTAGTGACGCATGGGAAGGTCATTAAGGATTTAGGCAAGCAGGTCAAGAAGATGCAGAGGTCTCAGGCATCAAAGAAGTCGGTGGAGAAGCTGAGCAAAGAGATTTAAAAGATTACATTTGCCGGAGATTTACTATTGAACCTGCTTATGGACTCAGCAGCCCCAGCAGCACAAGCAGCACCAGTAGTACCTGAGGCACCAGAGGCACCAGCCGGCCAGTCTGAGGAGTCGGTTGTGACTGCCCACACAGTTGAGGAAATGATCCAGATGCTCAGCAACCCTGTTGTCCCTCTCCCAGGTAATGATGAGATACAGCTAGAGACCGAAGGTGCTGATTATCCCTTGCAGACTGAGACCACATAGGGAGTTTTCTTCACTCTTTACCCTTCCATGTTCTTATTTTTGGTAAGTATTGGGGACAATGCTTATTTTTATTTGGGGGTGGTCTATTTTGATTGATTGACATTTGGCATGTAATAACTATTACACTATTTTTCCTTTATCTTTATTTTCTCTTTGGTATGTATATATTCTCCCCATTTGATGCATATATTCATTACCCTTATGTATATATTCACTTTACTTCATTTTGTATATTCATTTTACTTTCATTAGTTTACTTTATAACTTCCTTAGTTTGATTTTCCTTAGTAGTATAACTTCTTATTTACTTTAGTAGTGTCTTTTTAATTTGTTAGCTTCTTTTTAGATTTTTTGTGAATAATAAGCCTTTGGTTTTGTTAATGACATGGTTCTTTCCAAAGGTAGATTTTGTGTGAACCGGGTGGCTCTTCCCAATTATGGATGGCGTGACAACCTTCTAAAGGGATTGAGTCCATTTTCTTTTATGTTTAGGCAAATATAGTAGTAATGAATAAAAGGGTCTAAAGCATGTTTCACTTGGTACCAACACATTTATGTATGATCGTATTTTTAAAAACAACTTGTTGGCAGAAAATAGCTTTAGTTGTGACATTTTGACTCTTGTGTTGACTTAAGCATTCATCGAGTGGTTTGGTCGAGCCATTTGTGATTCTCAATCTTAACTAGGGTTTATGTGGTCCCTCGACTCCATTATCTTTAGCAATCTGAAAGCGTGAGAGGTGAGGTGTTGAATTTCAAGTCCAAGTACTCGTGCTTATAGTTTAGAACTTGTCCTGAATGTTTTTCTAGGCGAAATTCTAAGTGTAGCTTGGCTTCAAAAATGAATGTAGGCTCTCCTTGATTCAATTTAAAATTTTAAATCATCCATATCCTACAAATATGATATACCTAGTCAACCATTTGAGCCTAAGTCCTTTTTCATTCAATAACCACATTACAAGCCTTTATCCGTTTTGTAATGACCCTCTCTTGGCACACAATCTTTCCTTAGCATTCTTCAGAAATAATTGGAAAAAACATAAGTTTGGGAGAGATATGAGGAGTTTGAAAGTGATAAAAGGTACAAAGAAGAGAAAGAAATGAAGGAAAGGGAAGGCAATGAAAAGAAATAAAGAACAAAAAGAAAAATACCAACACGAAAGTGAATAAGGTAGAAAATTGAAGGGATTCAAAGAAAATAATGATGAAAGGCATGGAATAAGGAGAAAAGTGAATGTCATGACCAAGAAAGAGTGACGTTATATCTCTCTAGTTCCCCCGAGGAAAAAGAAATTGACTCAAAGAGTCGACAAAGTATGAGCCAAAATGAGAAAATGGAGTGCTTAAGGAAAGATGAACCCATTCCATTTCATCAAGACCTAACTTGATCCAAAAAGACTTCATTACATCCCAAAATAGCCCTACATGATTTCAAGTTGAGTGACCTTACATTAGTAGTGATTTACATGAGGGGCAAGCTTATGGTACTTAGAGCCGGACTTGTGGCATTCTTTTGAGAGAGATGAGCGACTTTTCACAATCTTTAATTTGAGTGTTACATTCAAAGGTGAGATTTTCTAATGTAAAGTAGAGGAGGATGAGTTTGGGATCCACAACGACCTACATGAAAGAGCGAGTTTCCTTGATGAATAGAATCAACTCATGATGCTCTAGTGTCATATTAGAACTGTTGTACTCAAAAAGTCAAATCATTGCATTGTTGAAAATTCTTATGTGTTGTAGGCAATTGTTGGTCCTAATAGATGTGTGATTGATTCACCTTAGGATAGCTGAAATAACCCTTTTTTTACTGGAGAAGGGAGTTGCCTTAATTGCTTGAGGACAAGCAAAAGCTTAAGTTTAGGGGAGTTGATAAGTAAGTATTTTGACCGCTTATTTGCTCTCTATTACTTGTGTTTTAGCTCAAAATGCGTAAAGGTATTCTCAAGAACTAATTAAATGTGCTTTGGTACAGGAATATTAGGAAACGAGCCAAAGAAGTAAAAATCAACTCATAAAAGAATCAAAAGTGAACAAGAGCCAAAACAGGGAAAAAGGCCTACAATGCGGACCATAGAAGAGGAGATTCAGAGAGTTAGTTTTTGGGCCAGCTGAAGATATGCGGATCGCACTACAAATCAGAGAGTTAGTTTTTGGGCCAGCTGAAGATGTGCGGATCGCACTACAATTGTGTAGCCACACTCACAATTGTGCAGTCCACAGAAGACAAAGATCAGAGAGATGAAACTTAAAGTTTAAAGAAGAAATGTGGTCCGCACTATTTTTGTGCGGTCGCATAATCAAGAGCGCGACTGCACTTATTTTTGTGCAGTCAGCAGAAGTCCAGCAAAAGCCAGAGCTCAAGTTCAAGGAATGCGGACTGCACTATAAATGTGCGGACGCACTCAGAAATGTGTGGTCCTTATAACCTCCGCAAGGGCATATTTGATAGATATTTTCAACTTAGTATAAATAGAATTTTTTGTCATTTTTAGGAAGTTTTTGTTTTAGGGAGAGCACCTGACCCATTTTTCTTTGATGTTTTGAGTAATTTTGTATTAGATTAATTTCTAAACATTAGATTTTCTTTATCTAATCAATTATTATGCATTCTATCTTAATTTCTCCCTGTATTTCTTCATTTTCATGAGTAGGTAAATTTTTAGCTAGGGTTGTGGCCCAACCCAAATGTGGGTACTTTTTGGGTGCTTGATTTAGGGCTTGATTGTAATTGGGTTAGTAATATTTAGCCAAGTTCATGCTTGAATTCAAGAATTAATGGTTGCAAATATTGATTCATGCCTATTTGACTTAGTCTCTACTTGAAAAAGAAAGACTAAGTCTAGAAACACTTGGCTAATAAGAAATTGGGGTTAACTCAAGAAATTAATAGTCCCAATTAAAGGGTCAAACCTAAAGATAGTAAGACCCGACTTGAGCATCCATCACTTGTTTTGCGCAATACCCATTTGGAATTGACAAAGCAAAATTGAACAAAATCACTCAAACTACCGAGAGGTGTATAGTGGGTAATTGCATGTGATCGCTATATTATAACCACAACTAATCAAACTTGCCCTAGAGTTTACAACCCGTTAGGTAACCAACTAGGTGGAAGTCATGACCCTAGATCTTTTATCAATTGAAAAACAACCAAAACCAAAAATATTGTCTACTAGTTTCATATTTGCAATCAATAGCCTAAAGTAGAAGTAAAAACATCAAACAAGAATGTGGAAGTGTAATTTGATCACATCACACAATTGCACTAAATATATACCTAGACTCAATTCTAACTCCCTGGGGATTCGACCCCGACTCGCATTGGGATATATTATTGCTTTGACTGCCTCACTGCCTATATTTGTAGTGTGAGTTTTGGCGATATCATACACAACTTTAAACTTGTTCCGGATTCAATCCGAATCACACATGGGGACCATAAGATCCCGTCTGAATATACCAACAAGTTCAAAAACACATAACAGACCTACTCGAGGTAAAAAATCACATCAAACAACACCAATTGAACAAATCACAACTCAATTCAAGTTTATTGAAACTATGAACTTCCGACTTCTAAAACCAACGTCGAATCATACCAAATCAACTCCGATTGACCTCAAATTTTGCACAAGACTCATAAATGACATAACGGACCTATTCTATCTTTAGGAATCAGAATCTGACACTTATACCAATCAAGTTAAATCCCAATGAAACTTCTCAACCTTCCAAACCTTCAATTTTCTAACTTTCTCCAATTCAAGTCGAAATGACCTATGTACCCCCAAAGCAACATCCGAACACGCTCCTAAGTCCAAAATCACCATATGGAGCTATTGAAACCGTCAACTCCATTCCAGAGTCATTTATACAAAAGTCAAACTATGGTCAACTCTTCAACTTAAGCCTCTGACTTGGGGACTATGTTTCTCATTCCACTCCGAAACTCACTGGAAATAAAAACCAAACATCCCGGAAAATAACATAACAATAATACAACATAGACGAGGCAATAAATAGGGGATCGGGGTTAAAATACTCAAAATGACCGGCACGGCTATTACATCCTCCCCCTCTTAAAACAAATGTTCATCCTCGAACGAGTATAGAGATATTCCTGAAGTAGTGAAAAGATGAGGCTAAGAGTTACGCATATCATGCTCGATTTCCCAAGTCGCCACCTTGAGTGGTTGACCTCTCCACTGAATGTTCACTGAAGCAATGCTCTTCAACCTCAACTTTTGGACCGGTCCAAAATGGCCACCGGTTCCTCAACATAAGACAAATCCTTGTTCAATTAGAATGAGATGAAAACCAACACATGGGATGGATCACTGTGATACTTTCTGAGCATAGAAACATGGAATACTATATGAATTGCAGCTAGACTAGGTGATAGTGCAAGCATGTTGGCCACCTGACCAATCCTCTCAAGACTCTCAAAAGGTCCGATAAACCTAGGGCTCAACTTTCCATTCTTCCTGAACCTTATAACACCCTTCATGGGCGAAACCCAAATCAAGACCCGCTTCCCAACCATGAACACAACATCACGAACCTTCTAATCTGCGTAACTCTTCTGTCTAGACTGGGTTGTACGAAGTTGATCATGAATCAACTTAACCTTTTTCCAAAGCATCCGGAGCCAAGTCAGTACCCAATAGCCTAGCCTCACTCGGCTCAAACCAACACACCGGAGGCCGGCACCACCTCCCATACAAGGCCTTATACGAAGCCATCTGAATACTCGAATGGTAGTTGTTGGTGTAGGCAAACTCCGCAAGCGGCAAAAACTTATCCCAAGAACCCCTGAATTCCATAACATAAGAACAAAGCATATCCTACAATATCTTAATGGTGCGCTCGGATAGTCCGTCCATCTCAGGGTGGAATGATGTACTCAATTTAACCTATGTGCCTAACTCACGTTGTACGGCCTTCTAGAATTACGATGTAAACTGTGTACCCCGATAAGAGATGATAGATACTGGCACGCCATAAAGTCGGACAATCTCGTGAATATAGACCTAAGCCAACTGATCTGAAGAATAGGTAGTCACCACTGGAATGAAATGAGCTAACTTGGTCAATTTATCTGCAATCACCCATATTGCGTCAAACTTCCTCTAAGTCCGTGGGAGCCTACAACGAAATCCATCGTAACTCGCTCCCATTTCAACTCGATAATCTCAAGCCTCTGAAGTAACCCACCTGGATATTGATGCTTTCTGATGCGATCATATAGAGATGATCGAAAAACCACACAAGACAAAACGCGACTCAGCTTCGAAATATTTAATCTAACGAATTGGTTATCCAAGGCCTGAACATCCAATGCTAATGGCCTCTTTGCTGCCGGTAGATATGCTAAACTACCCAAGCTCTCCGCCTTTCGACTCAAGGCATTGACCACCACTATTGGCCTTCCCGGGATGATATTAAATTGTGATATCATAGTCCTTAAGCAACTCTAACCACCTCCGCTTCTGCATGTTTAGATCCTTCTCCTTGAACAGATGATGTAGACTTTGATGATCAGTATAGACCTTATAATGGACACACCGTAGCCGCCAAATCTTCAAGGCATGAACAATAGCTGCTAACTCAAGGTTGTGGACAAGATAATCCATCTCATGTACCTTCAACTGTCTAGACACATAGTCAATCACTCTGTCGTCTTGCATCAACACCGTGACAAGGCCAACATGTGATGCATCACAGTACATAGTGTAAGATCAAACTCGTAGGCACTAATGGTCTGGGCCAACTCTACACTACTTTAATCTTCTTCGGATCTACCTTGATCCCTTCACTCGATACCACATGACCCAAAAATGCCACTGAATCAATCCAGAATTCCTACTTTGAAACTTTTGCATACAACTTCTTTTCTCTCAAGGTCTGAAGCACTATCCCCAGGTGCTGCTCATGAGTCAAGATAGGTCTGGAATACACTATTTATTATGTGCATGAATGTTGCTAGGGCATTGGTTAGCCCAAGTGACATCACAAGGAACTCGTAATGACTATACCGAGTCCTAAAGGCAGTCTTCGGAATATCGAAATCTTGAATCTTCAACTGATGATAACCCGACCACAAATAAATCTTGGAGAACAACCTAGTACCCTGTAGCTGATCAAATAAGTCATTAATGCGTTGCAAAGGATACCTGTTATTCACCGTAACCTTGTTCAACTTCCAATAATCAATACACATGTGCATAGAACCATCTTTCTTCTTTACAAACAATACCGGAGCACCCCAATGCGACACACTAGGCTGAATGAAACCCTTATCAAGCAACTCTTGCAACTGCTCTTTTAACTCTTTCAACTCTACTAGGGCAATACGATATGGTGGAAGACAAATGGTCTGAGTGCCCGGCAACAAATCAATGCCAAAATCAATATCTCTATAGGGCAGCATGCCCAGAAGATCCGTCGAAAATACATTTGGATAGTCACTCACTACCGGAACTCACTCAATTATAGGAGTATCAAAACTGATATCCCTCACATAGGCTCGATATGCATCACATTCCTTCCTAGCCATCCGATGCGCCTTAAGAAAGGACACCACCTTGCTAGGAACATAATCTAAAGTACCCCTACACTCTAATTGCATTAACCCTAGTATAGCTAATGCTACCGTCATGGCATGACAATCGAGAATAGCGTGATAGGGCGACAACCAGTCCATGCATAAAATAACATCAAAATCCACCATATTGAGAAAAAATAGATCAACTCTAGTCTCAAAACCACCAAGAACAACCAAAAGCGACCGATGCACATGGTTAACAATAATAGAATCTCCCACATACGTGGACACATAAATGGGAGAACTCAAAGAATTACGGGATTTACCCAAATATAGAGAAAAGTAAGATGATACATATGAATAAATGGATCATAGATCATGGATCAAATAATACTGATGCATCTATATGACAAAGGAACAATACATGTGATGACTGAGTATAATGCAACCACCTCCGTCCTAGTCGGAAGAGCATAACACCTGGCCTGACCTCCCCCTTCTAAGGCTACCCCTACCCGCCCCAACCTCCAACTTTAGCTGGTTGTGCAAGTGGAGTGGCAACTGGGTGGTAACCACGGCCTGAGAAGTCCGAGGACCATGAGGAATACGTGGATCTTGAGTAGTTTGTGTAGGTGCACCCCTCTTGAGTCTCGGGAAGTCCCTCACATGACAAGGATCACTACACTCAAAAAAAACTCTCGGAGGATGTGGTTTTGAAACTAGCTTGGGCCTGGTCGGCTGGACTGACCGCTGAAGGCACCCCGTGTAGGAGGTGCACTAGACAATAGCGGTACATAATGGGCAACATGAGAACTGAGAGTAGCCGGAATGCTGGAAGTTGGGAGTGCTGAATAAACAGGATGGCTCATATAACATATACCATGATGGGTTGCAACTTGGTCGCGGGCACCACTATATGTGCCAGAATCTCTAGGCTTCTTCGCCTCGCTCTCCTCTATCTCCCGGCCCCACATACATTCTAATCTTCGAGCAATCTCCACCACCTTCTTAAATAGGGTATCAGTTTCCAACTCTCGAGCCATGCTGAATCTAATACCATGGTTGAGCCCTTTGATAAATAGACGGAATCGCTCTCTGACGGTGGAGACTAAGGCTGGTGCACGTCTATACAACTCGCTGAAGCTGGCAGTATACTTTGATACGGTCATAGCACTCTGATGCAACTGCTCAAACTCTGTGTGACATGCATCCCGAAGACTCTAGGGAACTGTCACGACCCTAAATCCGGACCTGGTCGTGATGGCGCCTCTCGCGAAGACAAGGCCAGCCGATACTTCCCATTTCAGTTTTAAGTAATTAAATAATAAGATTCAAGTCTAAAGCATGATAAAATAACCCCCAGGTTTAAGCAGTCAATAGTATAAATATGCTGAAGAACAACCCAACACAGCCCGATACCGGGGTGTCACTCGTATTGAGCATCTACCAATCCTAATACAAGTCTGAAAAGTCTATAAGCTATTACAAAATGCCCGATAAGAGATAGAATGATAAAAGGGGGAGAAACACGGGACTGCAGGCACCAAGCAGCTATCTCGTGGACTCTGAAATCTATCGGGAGCTCTAAACTCACACTAGCAGGATCCGCAACACCTGAATCAGCACACGGGGTGCAGGGAGTAAAGTGAGTACTCCAACTCAGTGAGCAATAACCATAAGTAAAGACTGAAAGCAGGAAATCACGTACAACACATTTGCAGACTATAATGAAGCAGTAGAATCAGTAAAAGATATATGAAAGTCATTTAGTCCAATTAAACTTCATGAAAATCTTTTGAACATTTAAACATGTAAAGGACAGTCAATTAACAAAATAAACACATAAAGGTTCGCCCCTCGGGGAGTATCAACAAATCCGCCCATCAGGCAATATCTCAGAACAATACAAGCCCCTCGAACAATATGTCACATCACAATTGGTACCCACACTCACTATGGGTGTGCAGACTCCTAAAGGGGCCCCTTACGGCCCAAACGCAATATCAAGTCATCTCGTGGCATCATCACTAGGCTCTCGGCCTCATATCAATCAAGCCACCTCGTGGCGTACATACCTCAGGCCCTCGGCCTCATAATCAATATCAAATATTTCCTCACAATATAAGCCCTTGGCCTTACTCAATCAAAATCCTCACAAGCCACTCGGTGCAGTAGTAAAACATGATTCTTAGCCCAAAATATTATTTAAAATATCATTTAAGTGTTAAAATAGAGTAATCATGGCTGAGTACGAAAACAATGAAATATAACATGACTGAGTTCAAGTATAAAGTCAAAACAGTGAGGAAATATCAATAAAAAAACCCTAAAGGTTCAAATAGTTGGCATGAAGTCCAAATATGGCATTCAACCCAAATAATGATGATAGCATTCGGAACGGACTAAGTCACAATCCCCAATAGTGCACGACCCCACGCTCATCATCTAGCATGTGTGTCACTTCAATATAGCACAACGATGTGCAATCCAGGGTTTCATACCCTCAGAACATCATTTACAATCATTACTCACCTCAATCCAGTCAAATCTCTAGCTCGCGATGCCTTTACACCTAGAATCAGCCACCACTCGCGTCGAATCTATCCAAAATCAGAACGAGGACGTCAAAATATGCTAAGGGAACGAAGGCCAAATGAAAATAATAAATTTACAACATTAATCACAAAATTACCAAAACCCGCACCCGACCCCCAGACCCACATCTCGGAATTCGATAATTTTTACAGAAATAGATTCCTTATCTCCCCACGAGTCCATACATACCAAGAACACTGAAATACAAATGACCCCTCAAATTCTCATTTTAAAGTCTCTTAATCTCAAGCCCTAATTCTTCAATTTTTGGCTTAGATTCCATGATTTATTAGGTAGATTTCATAATAGAACCGAATTTTAAGTCCAAAATTCTTACCTCCAAGTGATTCCCCTTGAATCACTCTTCAATCCCCTTCAAAAAGCTCCAAAAATAACCAACAATGGAAGAAATAAACCCCAAATTTGCGGACAAGACAACTATTTAAACCTTCTGCCCATGCCTGAAATCCTTCTTCGCGAACACGGTCAAAGACTCGCGTTCATGAAGCACAAAAATTTCATTGACCAAAACCATTCTTCACAAATGCGTCTCACCATCGCGAACGCGATGCCTCAGCTTCACCAACCTTTGCGAACTCGGCCAGGCCTCTCACGAACGCGATGCTTACCATTCCGGCCCTTCACAAACGCGGGACTCCCCTTCGCGAATGCGAAGGCCAAACCTGATGCCTCCCTTCCTGACCCTTCACAAACACGAGGGACCAGTTACGAACGCGAAGTACAAAATACCTGCAACAACTGAAGCCAAAATCTGCAACTTTTCTTTAACTTAAAGTGATCCGTTCAACCCTCCAAAACTCACCCGAGGCCCCTAGGACCTCAAACAAAGGTACCAACATATCCCAAAACCTTATTCAAACTTGTACCAATCTTCAAAACACCACAAACAACATCAAATCAACCAAAGCACATCGGATTCAAGCCTAAGTTTACAAAATCTTCCGATTTTTGCTTTTGATCAAAAACCCAACCAAACCACGTTCGAATGACCTGAAATTTTCCATAAACATCCCAAATGACATAACGGAACTATTGCAACTCTAATAATTCCATTCCGACCCATATATCAAAATATCACCTACCAACCGAAAATCGTCAAAATTCCAATTTCGCCAATTCAAGCCTAAATCTACTATCGTCCTCAAAAACTCATTCTGATCACGCTCCTAAGTCCCAAATCACCTCCCGAAACTAACTGAACCATCAGAACTCACATCTGAGCCCTCTAACATATAAGTCAACATATGGTTGACTTTTCCAACTTAAGCCTTCTTCAAAAGAGACTAAGTGTCTCAAACTTTACCAAATCCTTTCCGAACCCTAACCAATCAACGCGGTCACATATAGAACCATTATACAAAGCAATAAGAAGCAGAAATAGGGGAAACAGAGCGGTAACTCATGAGACAACTGGCCGGGTCATCACAGGAACAAACTCCCTCATGAACATCTCTGAAAATTTAGCCTAAGTGAGTGAAGCTGCGTCGGTCAGGCTACCCAACTCATACAGTTTCCACCACTGATAAGCAACTCCCTTAAGCTTGAACGTAGTGAAAGTAACCCCACTTGTCTCCACAATACCCATAGTACGTAGGACACAGTGGCACTCTCAAGAAACCCATGTGCATCCTATGAAGCTAAGCTACTGAAAGTAGGGGGTAGTACTTCTAGTAGCTCTCGAGCCTGAGCTGCTCCCTCTCATATGCTTTTGCGCTAACCTCGGGCTGAACAGGGACAACCAGTTGCACTGGTATGACCTATGGAGACTGGTCGACCTGGACCCCTTGCTCTAGGGTATGGGAAGTGTGAGGTTGTGCTTCTACCCCAACCTGAGATGCGGCAGGAGAAAGTGGAATCAACCTTGCCTAAGCTAGAGTGCCAAACATGCTCAAAAACTGGGTGAGGGTCTCTTGAAGTGCAGTGGCAGTAACAGGCATCTCAGGTGCCTTCCCCCTAACTGGAGATACTGGTGGCTCTTATGTCTTAGCCAGGATAGGTGCTCTGACTACACCATGTTCTCTTCCTCGACTCTGCCCCGGCCCCGGCCTCTCACGGCTCTAGCAGGGGGCACGGGTGTCTGATCATCAGATCTAGCTGTGTGTGCCCACACAATCTATGAGATAATAGAAAGACATAGATTTAGAATTTTGAAGTCAACAAATTCACACGATAAGGAATCAAAGGAGTGAAGCTTTTCCTAACAGTTCCACAGCCTCCCGAAGATAAGTATAGACGTCTATGTACCGATCCACGAGATTCTACTAAACCAGCTTGTGACTCATAACACCTATGAAACTAGAGCTTTTATACCAACTTGTCATGACCCCAATTTTCCTCCGTAGGATGTCTCGATGACACCTAGTCTCTAAGACTTGGTAAGCCTAACATACGTGTGAAATATGATTGAAATAATAATAAAACTCTAAACTACCCAATAATAATCATAAAATAAACTTCACAACTCATTATAACCAACATTCCAAAAATCTGGTGATAACAAGTCACAAGCTCTATAAGCAGGCTGAACATCCTTATACATCAGTGTCTAATAAAATGGAAAGAAAATGAAATATACTAGATAGAGGGTGACTACGAGTCCTGCGGACGCCAACAGGTATACCTTGTAGTCTTCGAAGCTAAGCTCATCTCACTAATGCATGGAATGGTAGGAGGTACCTAGATCTGTACAAAAATTATGTAAAAGCATAGCATAAGTACACCACAACGGTATATAGTAAGTTTCAAGTCTAACCTCGGTAGAGTAGTGAAGAGGTCAGGTCAAGGCCCTACTGAAATAAATAAGAAAATTGAACAAGTATATGGCAGTGTAATAATGATAACAATGGAAATGAAGCAATAAAGAAATATACCAAGATTATCTACATTGAACTAAAACAAATAATGCATCACGGAAGATAACAAGGAGTGATATGCTAAGGAAAACAAAAAAATAAAACACAAGGAAAGTAATAGAAAAGTATCAACAAGAATCGCTACTGAGGTATTGCCTCATAATATCAAATCACAAAACAATTCACAATCTTTCCTTATATCACTGCGGGAGCCTTGCATTTAGTTTTGAAAAATATTTTTCTTGAAATAGCTTCCCGCGTTTTCTCCTACTAGCAACACGCGGATCAAGCTCACCTTATCTCACCGCATGTGTTTCAACCCCAAAACATTATACCACCACATGCGCATCAATATCACAACGTATCACAAATCGCACCTCAAGTGTCCAATATCACAATTGCCAAAGAAGTCAACAACAATGGTGTTTCCAAAAAAAATAACCAATGTCTCAACCATAATATGCACAAGAATCTCAGTAATAACAGCTGGAATGAATAACTCAACAAGAATAGTATTTTACAACTTAAAATTTGCATGAACGCGAATCACAACCTTCACAGCTCAATACCAATTTCAACAACAAGATATCCCAAGAATTAACAATTTCAAGCAAGGAACTCAATGGTTAAATAATGAATAATGAATAGAGAAAACAATAATTTTAACTAGGCATGTAAAGGCAATTAACAAGTAAGAGGTAAGACAAGTAAAGCATGTGAAGATAGACTAAAGATGATGAATATGACATATTATGCTAACTCAATTAAAGACATGAAGTGAATCTACATAGCTAGCACCAGTAAATTACCACATTTAGCCCGTGCACACACTCGTCATCTTGTGTACACGCCTTCCACATATAACAATTAACATAAAACAACACCAATCATAAGGGGTAATTCCCCCCCAACAAAGTTAGGCAAGACACTTACCTCAAAGCACACTAACTCAATCCACTAGTAAGGCTTTCCCTCGATTATCCAACTCAGAATGGCTCGAAACTTGCCAAAATGATTTCATACCATAAATATAAACTTTAGAAAACTATTCCATACAATTAAGCTACGTTCTTTAAAGAGTAATAAAAAAAATGACCCCAAAAAAACAACTCCGGGCTCACATCACAGAACCCGACCAAAATTACAAAATCCAACCAACTAATCAATAACGAGTCCAACCATACAAGAATTACTCAAATCCAACTTTAAATCTCTTTTCAAATCTCCAAAATTTAGTCTAAGAAGTTTTCACAATTTCCCCCCAAATTTCCAACTCAAATCACTAATTAAATAATGAAAATAATAATGAATTCATGTAATATAACCAAAACCAAGTTAGATAACCAAAACCGAGTTAGAATCGCTTACTCCAATGAATTTCTCGAAAAACTCTCAAAATATCGCCACAAACCAAGCTCTATATGTCCTATGATGAGTAATAAAATCAAACCCTCGGACATAGGACTTTTCAGACCAGTGTTTCCGCATCTACGGTCACTCAGTCGTACATGTGATGATTCACATACAGAAAACCATCGCAGGTGCGGTTCCCACTAATTTCAGAAGATTCCGCTTTTGCGGACCAATTAGCGGACATGCGCGTCTGCTTCTGCAGACATTGGGCGCATCTGCATTCTCACAATTGCGGAGGGTCCTTCGCTTCTTTGACCCCAGGGCTGGCTAACCCATTCCGCTTCTGCAGTGCATTACTCGCACCAGCAAGTCTGCTCCTGCGAAACACTAACCGCTTCTACGATCCCAACTGGCCTAACCACACCTTGATTTTGCAGCTCAAGGGCCGCTCCTGTGGTGCCGCACCTGTGACCCAAAATGCATAGGTCTGATTGCACTAGTCACCGCAAATCTTAAGCAATCACACAACTCCAAACTTGTTCCGAATTCAATTTGAATCACACCCGGGGCCCACGAGACCCCGTCCAAATATATCAATAAATTCTAAAACTCATGACGGACCTACTCGAGGCCAAAAATCACAGCAAACAACATCGATTCAATGAATCTCAATCCAATTCAAGCCTACTAAAACTATGAACTTCTTACTTCCAAAACTAACGCCGAATCACACCAAATCAACTCCAATTGACCTCAAATTTTTTACACAAGTCTTACATAAAATTACGGACCTATTCAAACTTTTGGAATTAAAATCCAACCCCGATATCAATAAAGTCAACTCCCGGTCAAATTTCTCAACCTTCTAAATCTTCAACTTTCTAACTTTCGCCAATTCAAGTCAAAATGACCTACGTACCTCCAAATCAACATCCAAACACACTCCTAAGTCCAAAATCATCATACGAGGCTATTGTAACCGTCATAACTCTATTCCTTAGTCGTCTGCATAAAAGTCAAACTGCGGTCAACTCTTTAACTTAAGCCTCCGTCTTAGGGACTATGTGTCCCATTCTACTCCGAAACTCACCCGAAACAAAAACTAAACATCCTGGAGAATCACATAAAAATAATACAATATAGAGGAGGCAATAAATAGGGGATCGGGGGTAAAATACTTAAAATGACCGGCCAGGTCGTTATAGTACGAAACATACCCAACCCCTGGGGACCCCATCCAATCACACCAACTAATCCCAAAGCATAACATGGACTTACTTGAGGCCTCAAATCACACAAAACAATATTAAAACCGTGAGTAGCACCCCAATTCAAGCCTAAGGAACTACCCAACTTTTCAATTTCAAAACTTACGTTGAATATGCCTAATCAGCTCGGAATGACCTCAAATTTTGCATGCAAGTCCCAAATGATATAACATACCTATTCCAACTTTCGAAACCAATTCTACCCCCGATATCATCAAAGTCAACTCTCGTTCAAACCTATCAACCTTCCAAATCTTTAATTTTTCAACTTTCGCCAAATAGAATCAAATAAACCTCAGAAACTACAAATTCAAATCAGGATATACGCCTAAGTCCAAAATCACCTTAAGAAGCTATTAGAATCGTCAAAATACATTTCTGCAGTCGTCTACATAAAAGTCAAACCCCGATCAAATCGTACAACTTAAGCATCCAACCTTAGGACTAAGTGTCTCAATTCAATCCAAAACTTCTCTGAAACCAAACCAACCACCCCGGCAAGTCCCATAATCACATATACACATGTAAAGCATCAAATAGGGTAAATAGGGAATAAAATACTCAAAATGAACAATCGAATCGTTACAAGAGACAACAAGATAAGTTGATTAAAATGTACTCTTCTTGAGGGATTTTATATAAAATTATGTTTGGGTTAATACATGAGATTGTTCGTAAATATGAATACGTACTTGTGCGGACAAGCGGATAAGGATATCACCATATATCTTTAAGTACTGTGCAAATGAAGTATCATAGTGGAATTATAAAAATCTTATTTTCAAAACATATTGGCAAATGACACTTGAGAAGAATATTATAAGTTTTATTAAAACTTATAATATTGATAAGAATATAAATTGTTCGAGTTCTAGGATATGTTTTTATGAAAAGTTTTTCATTTAAAACTTGATATGTGGGATAATGTCACGACCCAAACTGGAGGGCCATGACTAGCACCCGACCATACTTGCCGAGCACCAACATACATTTCATCAA